>NC_079557.1:9469469-9772499 GCF_015846415.1 Triplophysa dalaica
GTGAGTCTATGACCGGTTAAGTCCTCTCCCCATGGATTATCCTTCCCCTGTGGGTCAAGCTCTCTCGGGAGTGAGTCCACAACAGGTCGAGTCCTCTCCCAGTGGTTTACTCTGTCCCTTTGGGGTCAAGTTCTCCCCAAAATGAGCCTACGACGGGTCGAGACCTCTCCCCAAGAATTATCTACCACCATCGGAGTCACCAATTACTGTTCTGCTTTGTGTAAATAAAGCTCTCTGTTACCCCTGCACTTGATTCCAGGCTCCCTTACTGACAACTATATTGTCACTGTCCTTTGGAAACCTTGGATGTCCAAATTCGCTGTTTTATCAGGAAATGATCAAATATTTTTTTACTTATAAACTTTTTATTGGTTACATATTTGCAACACCCAGTGAAAAGATAAAGGGTGACTAATAATAATGATTTAGCATAAAATAAAAATCATGAAATATGTAGAAAGACAGAAAACCACAGAAAGAAGTTTACTGGACCAACAAAATCCTAGGCATAAGTATGAAGTGACTCATGTGAGTATAATAGTTGTTCAAATTTCTCATGAAACAATTTAATACATGAAACATTTTAAGCAGGGGACAACACTAAGTAAGATGTGATGTCAAATTGTTCAGGTGAAGGTATGCTCTCATGAACAGGCATGTTATGTTTGGGCGGAAACTATTTTCTATCATAATATTATGTTCTGATGTTCTTAGCTTTTTGCTGCAGCCCTTAATTATTCATTTTGCTGAAGTACTGAAGTGAACAAATGAGATATTTGTATAATCGCTAAGAATTTCACAAAACATAGCATGTAAATAGCATGTATTTCACCAATAGGCTATTTCAGAATAGTCCAAAGCAGATTAACTATTAGCCCACCATATATGATTTTCCCAAGACACACGTACGCAAACATGAGTCTGGCGTCTTACATTTTTTTCCAACAAACAAAGCACCTGAACACAACCAGCTCGGAATCATGACATCCGTTTTGAAGTCGTTTTTCAAAAACATTCTTCACAAAAAAACATTACTGGTGTACAATTTTCTCAATATTTAGATTTTTGTACTTTGAGATTCCAGAGTTTTAAATGGTTGTATCTCAACCAGATATTGTCCTATTCTAACAACTCACAGCAATACATCAATAGAAATATTCAGCTTTCAGATTGCGTAAACGTCTCAATTTCGAAAAAATGGACCGGTAAGACTGGTTCCCTTTCTGTCGGTCTCTCGACGTTGTGTCGAGAACGACAGATGGGGTTCGCCCTTGAGAACCAATCAACTCTGACTACTATAGAAAAGGCCAATGAAATTTGGCGAATGCAATTTGCATGCCGGGCTCCGCCCCCGGAAATCCGGTATAAAAGGAGGCCGGCGTGCAGCATTCACTTACCTTTTGTTCTTCAGAGCCATCGCTCATGAGTACAACTCAGGATTCAATCCTCTACAACTACACGCTGGTGCTACGACGTGTTACAGCGGATCGTCCCTTCCTGCAGCGACCTTCCCCTGGGCGTCTCGGCGGTTCCGGAGGTGTTAGAGATTTTTTCTAAAAGTCCTTTTCAGGACTGACTGAGCATTCTCCAGCGCGGCATGTCCCGCTGTTCTCTTGGGTGCGGCACCCTCATCGAGGAGGGGGATGGACACGATCGCTGCATTAGGTGTCTGGGCGTCCAGCACACTGAAGCAGCGTTCGTTGACACATCTGCCTGCACTGCGGGCAGATTGTCATTCAGAAGTTGCGGTCACGGGTGGCTGTCTTCCTACGGGAACCAGCCACCATTTCGTCTGCTACCCGGGCTGTGACATCTGTGGCTACGGCCCCGATGACCACCCACGTTAGCAGCGTTAGTGATACGGGGAACTCTGCGAACGTAAACCCGCCAGCCAAGTGCTCACGGGCCGATCGCACCCCGATTCGCTCTTCTGAACGTTCCCCAACCGGCGGTGGCATACCGTCCGGATCCTCACGCACACACTCGGAAACGATGTGTGACGTAGATGAGATGTCGCTCGCAGCATCGGAGGGAGACTGGCATCCGACTCTGCCGAATCCAAACTCCACCCCCAGCGGTCGAGTTCAGGAGGAAGCAGAAGTGATGTCATCCGTGCTAACCCGGGGATGCGTGGTTCCCGAGGTCGGTGCGCGGTGCAAACCGCGCCCACCCCGGGTGCCATGTTTTTCCCGGAGGTGCATGAGGAGCTGTGTAAAACTTGGAACGCTCCACTCACGGACCGTTCCAGTGAAACCAGCTCCGGCTCCCTTACTTCCCTCGATGGTGAGGCAGCCAAGGACTGCGTCGAGATCCCCCGGGTGGAACGTCCGCCTGCGGTGCACCTGTGCCGCGGACGGCTACCACCTGGGGGGGGATCGACCACTCCTACCGTCCAAAGCACGTAAGACTTCGGCATCACTGGTGTCGAAAGCTTGCGATGTTGCGGGCCAGGCTGCCTCCTCTCTCTATGCCTTGGCCATCCTGCAGGTCCGCCAGGCCAGGGCGTTGAGAGGGCTCCACGAGGGTAAGGCCGACCCGGGTATAATGCAGGATCTCCGTGCCACCGCTGACAGCGCTCTACGGGCGACTAAGGCGGCGGCACGGGCCCTGGGTCGGACGATGTCCACGGTAGTGGTCCAGGAGAGACACCCCCGGCTATACCTTGTGCAGAAGAGTGACAGCAAGGAAGTCCGCTTTCTTGATGCACTCATCTCGCAGGGTGGGTTGTTGGTAACACCGTCGAGGACTGCGCTCAGCAGTTTTTTGACGGCGAAGCAGACAGTGGCAATTAACCACATTTTTTTCACGCCGCGACTCGGCCGCCTACAGGCCTCCGAGATCTCACGTGACGTCTGCTTCCCTGCAACCCAGGACCCTTTCGGCATCGGCTCCGGTTCCTGTGTCCCCACAGGCGGCACCCCGGAAGCAGAGGTCGAGGGGGAAACCTACACCCCGTCAGCAACCTCCTCGCGAGAAGGGACACTGACGGGAAGACCCCAGGGAGAACAACATCGGGCCCGAACCTTCACAGCCACGGCTCTGATCGGTCGGTACGGGACGACTCCTGCCTCGTCACCAAAGCCGGGCCCTTGTTAGGGCTTGGCGCCCACTTACTCACTGAGTTTTCTGTTCTCCCCGGGTTTACTTGCAGCCGATCGCACACTCCACTGGACTGTGCTCGGCGAACCGACCTCACACCCTGGCGAGGCGTGAGGTCGTACACATACGACAGCCGTCACCACTCTCAAACCGACAGTGCGTGCCGTTGTCCCGCCAGGCAGGTAAGCAGGCGGAGCAAAAACCTTCCCTCCGGGGACTCCCCGCGACATGGTTAGCTCCGCCAGCCGACGAACCACCCCCCGTGGGAATGATGAAGCAGACCGTCCCCTTGGTCACCCTGTCACAGTCCCTGGGAGCTCGAGAGCTGCCCACACTGTCTCGCTGGCTAATGAGGGCGGTCCGTCTTGGTTACTCGATCCAGTTCGCCAGAGACTCACCCAAGTTTCGGGGCATCATCTCTCCCTCTGTCAGAGGCAGGGACGCCTCCGTACTTCGGGTAGAGGTCACCACCCTTCTGGCAAAACAGGCATCGAGTTCGTCCCTCAAAACCAAGATGTTCAGTGGGTCACCACCCGCACTTCATCGTTCCCAAGAAAGACGGCGGGTTGCCCCCAAAGGCTGCGTACCCTGAACAGAGCACCTTCACAAGCTGCCATTCAGGGTGCTCACACAGAGGCGCGTCCTGACATCTATGAGGTGTCAGGATTGGTTCGTGGCAATCGACCTGAAGGACGCTTACTTTCATGTCTCGATCCTCCTCGACACCGGCCGTTCCCACGGTTCGCGTGCGAGAGGCGGGCATATCAGTACAGAGTCCTCCCTTTCGGTCTGTCCCTGACCGCCCTTTCTCCCTGAGAGGAGGAAGGCGAGCGGGTACTAAACTATCTCAGCGACTGGCCTATCTTGGCACACTCGCGAGATCTGTTATGTACACAAAGGGACCTGGTGCTCCGGCACCTAGGTCGATTGGGACTCCAGGTCAACCAAGAGAGGGGCAAGCTCTCCCCAGTGCAGAGCGTCCTCTTTCTCGGTATGGAACTCAACTCTGTCACCATGTCGGCACACCTGTCCGCAGTTGTGCCCAACCAGTGTTGAACTGTCTGAAATGAACATTTTAGGCAGACAGCGGTCCCCCTGAAACAATTCAGAGGCTCCTGGGACACATGGCGTCCTCGCGGGCTAATACCCCTCGAGTTGATGCACATGACACCGCTCCAACACTGGTTTCAGAGTCGAGTTCCGAGGAGAGCGTGGCACACCGGCAGCAGGCGCATGGTGATGCCGCCCTGCTGCCGACGCACCATAACCCCTAGTCTTTATGACTTTTTCGACGGACTCAGGTCCCTCTGAGCAGGTTATGAGGCAGGTCGTGGTGACGACTGAAGTCTCCCTGCAGGGGTGCGGTGTAGTGTGCAACGGGCACGCAGGTGGGGTGTTGGACGAACCCCCGCCTGCGCTGGCATATCAATTGCCAAGAGTTGTGGGCTATGCTACTTGCACTGAGCAGGCTACGGCCTCTCGTGCGAGACATACACGTGCTGTTCCGAGGACAGCACTATAGCTGTAGCGAATACAGATCGTCAGGGTGGCGTTCGCACACAGCAGCTAAACACAACTTGCTCGACGCCTCCTCCGGTGGAGTCAACAGGTGACTCGTTCCCTGCAGGCCACACACCCCGGGCAAACTGAACTAGACAGCCGACGTGCTTTCTCGCCAGTTTATGCCTCGTGGAGAGTGGCGACTCCACCCCCGTGCAGTCCAGCTCATTTGGAGGCTGTTCGGGTAGGCCCAGGTAAAACCTGTTCACCTCCCGTAACACCACCATTTGCCCGCTTGATAGTCCCTGCCCTCGGCACGGATATCCTTGCGCACAGCTGGCCGCGGGATGGGCGGAAGCACACCTTCCCCCCCCAGGAGCCTTCTTGTACAGACTCTGTGCAAGGTCAGGGAGCAGGAGCACCAAGTGTTATTGGTTACACCACACCGGTCTAACCGCACTTGGCCTCAGAGCCGATGCTCTGGATAGCGACTCCCCCTGAACCATTCCCCTGACAGAGGACCTGCTCTCTCAGGGGAAGGACACGTTCTGGCATCCCAGATCAGACCTCTGGAACACCCATGTCTGGTCTCTAGACGGGACGAGAAGATCCTAAGATGGCTACTCCCCCTATACGGCTGAGACCATCACCCAGGCTAGGGCCCCATCTACTAGGCGGTTACACGCCTCTAGACGGTGCCTCTTCTCGTCCTGGTGTCTTTCTCAACGAGAAAGACCCACTGAGGTGCTTGATCAGGATTGTGTTCCCCTCCTCACGAGACTGGAGACTAACATCTCCCTTCCACACTGAAAGTGTATGTAGTCGCTATTGCCACTCATCACGACTCAGTCGGTGGAAAGTTTCTAGGGCAACACGACCTGGTCACCAGGTTCCTAAGCAGCGAGAGGGCGGAATCCGCCTCATCTCCGCTCCATACCCTCTTGGGACCCTAAGTGGTCCTGGGGAGCCTCAGGGCCCCCCAAAGAGCCCCTCGGAGGTTCCGATCTTCCTCATAGAGTAAGACGGCCCTCCTGACGGCGCTCACTTCCTTCAAGAGGGTAGGGGACCACCGAGCATCCTCCGTGTCCCTGGATTGCCTTAAACTCGGCCCTGGAAACTCTCACGTTATCTTGAGACCCAGGCCCGGATGCGTGCCCAAGAAGTTCCCACTACTCCCTCCGGGGCCAAGTGGTGAACTTGCAGGCGCTCCCCATAGGGGAGGAAGACCCAACCCGATTAGTGTTGTGTCCAGTACGTACTGGACCGCACGCAGAGCTCTGAAGCTCTGACCAGCTCCGTGTCTGTTGGAGGACAGCAGAAGGGGAAGGCTGTCTCCAAACAGAGGCTGGCGCACTGGGTCGTGGACGCCGTTACGACGGCATTCCGATCTCAGAATCTCCCATGCCCATTGGCAGTGAGGGCTCACTCCACACGGAGTTTAGCCACCTCCTGGACACTGGCAGAAGCGCCTCTCTAGCAGACATCTGTAGAGCTGCGGGTTGGGCTATGCCCAAACACCTTCGCAAGGGTTAACAACCTTCGCGTAAACCCGGTGTCAGCCCACGTCCTGCGTGGCGACATGTAGGACTGGCATCCGGGGGGGCGTATGCCTGCGAAAGCACCTTTCCACCCTCTAACAGGTTGGGTCAGTGTGCTATTTACCTTTTCTTCTTACCCGAACACATCGCTAAGAAACTGGTACCTCACCAGCCTCCCTTCTTACCCAGACACTGGTTAAGAATAGGCATTCCATCCATCACCAAACAAGCACCCCCTGGGGGCTGGCTGGGCAGAGCAGCCTTCCCCCTTAGGCCGGGATACCATGTGAGCTATCACAGATAGCTCTAACCGGACCTAGTGCTACCGGACGTCTGTAACACCCCCTCCGTGGGCTGTTCCGTCTGATGTATCCTCATGAGAATGGTTCCCACTCCTGGTAACCCATGAGCTTCCCCAGGTGGGCCTCCACCTCGCGGTTAACTACTCAGTCCGCACGTTCCATGCGTTCTCCTCCAAGGACGAGACCATACCTATATCCACCATATTCCTCCCCACGGGTAGGAGGTGGCCTCTGTAGCGCTTCTCTGATTAAGAGTCGCGCTTACCCGGTGTAAACTGATCTGGACGGCCTCTCGCCTATAGAGAGCTAAGGCCCCGTCCGTGAAAGTTACCGGTCAGGGCTGTACCCATCTTTCTCCAAGAAAGCTCTGGAACCCCCCGACCACCACACTGGAAGGTTACAGTCTCACGAAAGCTTCGAGATGACACGCCCAGGCTTGTTACCGTCGCTTCGCTAGAGATTGTGACGCGATACAGCGTTGTGGCGTTTTCCATAGGCAACCCCATCTGTCGTTCTCGACACAACGTCGAGAGACCGACAGAAAGGGAACGTCTTGGTTACGTATGTAACCTCAGTTCCCTGATGGAGGGAACGAGACGTTGTGTCCCTTATGCCACGAACACGTATCGTATTCTGCTGCAGTTTGAGAGGTCTCAGGCTCTTCAGAACAAAGGTAAGTGAATGCTGCACGCCGGCCTCCTTTTATACCGGATTTCCGGGGGCGGAGCCCGGCATGCAAATTGCATTCGCCAAATTTCATTGGCCTTTTCTATAGTAGTCAGAGTTGATTGGTTCTCAAGGGCGAACCCCATCTGTCGTTCTCGACACAACGTCTCGTTCCCTCCATCAGGGAACTGAGGTTACATACGTAACCAAGACGTTTTGTTGTTCAGAGTCACGTCATTGCAAGTTGTTTTCGATCAAGCCACCTCTTACATTTAACCAAGTATTGAACTAGGCTTATGCCGTGTCTGGGAAACTGCCTCTACGACACGTACTTTCATTCTGCATACTCACTTTTGCATACTATATAGTAAGAAAGTAGGCATATTTGAAAGCGGAGGACGTATATGTAGAACTGGATTACAATCTCTCAATCTTATTTTTATGGTAATTTGATATTGTTTATGATGATAAGCACTCCATTTACCCATCCCTCACTAGTGGGAAGACATCAGTACTGTTTTTGAAATATGAGGAAGTTTTTTCTATAGTCTGCTGTGCTGTTTTCCACAGATTCAGCAGAAGATCATGGCATTGGAGAAACGGAAGGTGAAAATCTAATGGACTCCACACCTGTAAGATTTATGGGTAAATTACAGTTACGGATAGGGTTTAAATTAGGATTTGGTTTCTTGGATTATGGATTAACAAAAATGCTGATGCTGAAAGTATTGTGCTGCAGTTTAGGTAGGAAATGAGGAATACCGTTTGTAGTAAATTATTTATATCTTAGTTCCTTTCAATTCATAGCGAGAATACAAATATCTATTTTGTCCATTTCTGCACTTTAGCTAAATTAATAATTAAGGGCTGCATCAAAAAGATAAGAACATCAGAACAGAATATTATGATAGAAAACAATCTCCACCCAAACATAACATGTCTGTTCATGAGCGCATACCTTCACCTGAACAATTTACCATCACACTTTACTAAGTGTTGTCCACTGCCTGAAATGATTCATGTATCGTGATTTCACATCTTCACATGTATCAAAAACAAGACTCGGAGAGTATCTGAACTTTAAACTTTATTTTTTAAACAGAAACGCATTAGGTAAAGGATGTCAAGCAACTGAAGCCATGCAATTATGTTGTGAATTGTTAGTAGAACAAATAAAAAAAAAATGTTTTCATTGATTTTTAGCATGCAAAGAAAAACTACAAAAATTAAAAAAGGGACCCTTAGAGATGTGAGAATAAAGGTCATCTTTCACAGCATATTAGAAGTATTTGGTGGGATCTGATTTGTCACACATCTGCACATGAACGTGGGAGGTGATTCCAGGATAAACCTTCTGCATTGGAAGGAGTGTTCCGATCTTCTCGCCTTTCTTCAGACTCCCATAGTACTTGTCCGGCTTAACATAGAAGAGCTTGAAGCAAAGTCCTGGCGAAGAGAACAAACATTGATTTTGAGAACACTTCACAAATAGACACAAATCTCCTCTCCATGCTTAAATAGTAATACGATGAATACAAACCTTCTCCATTCAGTTTTATGCCATTATCAATAGCATTACTGTTTCCGTATGGAGCAGACTTTCCATTTAACGTCACATCGAATGGTGCATTAATGGTAGATCCATCTTCACATTCAATGTCAAGACCCCCGTGTTTTTGTTTGACACCCTTTCTGTTGGACACACATAACATACCACTAAATTGGTAACTTAGTATTATTATTAAAACCTCTTAGAAAGCTCATTTGGTATATTAATTTTGTTTGGGTCATTAAAAGGAGGAGGGAAGGGATTAGAGACAAATTATGAAAAATGAGAAACAAGGGGTCAAAAAAACCTTTACTCACTTGCCATTCCGGGGGGCTCCGAAGTATCCACAGCCCTTAACATCACATCCTCTTTTATTGTTGTTTGGGTTGCCACAGCAGAGGGATCCGAATTTAACTAAAATAGATATATATATAATATATATGCAGTTACAAAACACAAGGTCTATGTATCTTAATTTATAACGTTACCTGTATTGGCATCTGCAGGGCTGTACCCAAGCACTGAAAAAGACAGACATTGACATATTAATTTTTTCTTGTTACCTATTTTATAATGACACCAAACCTTATCCCTTTATGGTTAGCACTATATTTTCAACAGCAGTGTTCTTTTTAAGTTTGACTTCTACTTTGCGAGGACATGTGCAATATGATCGAATTAATGAATAAAAATAAATATTGACTCAAAATTAAATAATACAGGAAGAACTAAATCATACAAATAATGTTTTGTGCCCAAAATCAAATACCACCCTTATGAGTTTACAGAATTTGCAAGACAAAATTAAAATGCTGCAAATTTTGTATTTGGAGTATCATTCACCATAACACATCAAATTTATTTTGCTTAAAAGATAAAAAATGAATACAGCAAGTAAATAAAAATTCTCACCTGCCAAAAACAGAACACCACAAAGAATATAGAGCTTCATGGTTCTTTAAGATCTTGTGTAACCAGAAATTCCTTGTCTTCTGTGTCGTCCTCAGTCTGTTCCGATCACTGAATTCTGAGTTTTCATTTGTTTTCCTGGATCGGGATCATTTTAAAACCACACGCCCAACCTGCCTGGGTGGGGCTGATATAGCTCCCATCTGGCACCTGTATGGTTAAGGAGCCTGAATCTCAGGAAGAAATTGTTGATCACTTCACTTAAGGTACCACTCTTTTCGTAGCGCCCCATGCATAATACATACTTTTGCACCCCTTGATTCCACCCAATGAAGAAGTCATTTAGGTTTTAAATACAGATAAAAGTGAATGGGAATATACATTATTAATTGACTCTACCACCCAGGTAAAACACTGCAGACTCTGAACCGTTTCTTCAGTTATGTGTATTCTGCCAGCTAATGTGTCCTGCCTGATACATGCCAAAAGGATCTCAGCAGTAAGAGGAATAATACAATCACAGCCAATGAGAACAGATTAAAAGCAAAACTTTATTTAACTGATAGATGCAATAAGTCAATGTATTAACTAAATGTAATCAGCACTTTACAAAACAATAATTAATGACTAACTTTTGGCTAATGATTAACTTTTGGCTAAAAATACCACATGAAATGTAAAACACAGTATATGCCTATAAATATCTACTAAATGGAAAGTTATCAAATGTCCTGTATATGTTTTGGTTTCTGTGTCAATATTTTTTATATAAAATAGACCTGAAAATAATTGCACATGAACATGAGAGGTGATTCCAAAATGAAGCCTCTTCATTGGGAGTGAAGTTTCAATCTTCTGCCCTTTCTTCAGACTCCCAGAGTACCCGTCTGGAACATAGAAGAGCTTGAACCAAAGTCCTGGCAGGAATAACAAGTAATGAAATTACTGTAAGATTATTATTTTAAAAACACTTTACAAAGGAGCTCATGCTATAATTTATTTAACAATAAAAACAAACCCTTCTCCATTCATAGTTAAACCATCATTGAAAGCATTATTGTTTCCGTATGGAAGAGTTATGCACTTTTGAAGTCACAGCAAAGGGTTCATAAATGGTAGATCCATCAAAACACACAATTTCAAGACCATAATGTTCATATTTTTCACCATTTCTACGGCACACACATATAAATTAGTACATAATCTGCAAAGAAGAGAATTGGACAAGTCAGAGAACGAAACAATGCTTTTTTAAAGGCTGGCCAAAAGAAAAACGTTTACGTGCACTTTTCCTAAAGTTTCCACAGCCTTTAATTTCCCATCCAATTTTATTGTTATTTGGGTTGCCACTTCAGAGGGGGTCATGTTTTCCATGTCAGTTTTTGTTTATTATAAAGTATACCTATAAGAAAAATTACAAAGGCCTAAACTTTTATATCACCAGACAAATTATTTAGTTTTCACATGAAAGCTAATGTATTTAATATATTGTTGATGTTAATTTAACTATAGTATAGCATTAATATGCATACATCTTTTTTTTTCTTTTCAATAACATGGAATCTCCATGTTTCATTGTAGCATATTAGTTTGCACATTTTTATGTGACATTAAGACCTGGCTCATTGTGTAACCAGAAGTGTGTAACCTCAAAGTCTCCACTAGAGATCAGTGTTTTACACATTTTAAATGTTGTGAAACCAGTGCATTTTATTTATGTTTCAGAATCCGTTACATTCTTTCTGTTCATCATTTTTTGGCTGTTATCTTAGGACATCACTTAATCGATTGCCATTTCCACTTAATTAAATTGCTATTTGTCATTGCTTGCCATTTAGACTCAGCTTTTAACATATGTGTATATTTTTTTAATATCTAATTATACAACATGCTTGAGCCTAAATTCCAAAAATGACTAAAAAGGTTTGTCTTTTGAAAGTGTGTTTGTCCTCATGACCACAAATGGTGGCAGAACTCACATATTTATTGTTCACACTAAGTCATGTTAGATATATTAAATTAGTGGGCAAATATGGCCCTTTTGACATTTTATTTTGCCGTCACAACCAAATTGTTAATTTTTTCCACGTTTGGTAATGCAAATGGATCCACTGCATGCTAAACTCCTATACAAATTTGTTTTACAATTATAACAATTTGGATATTGTTCTTAAGGGGAACTTTTAAAGGGTCGGTATTATGCTTTTTTGTCTTTTTTCACTAATATAACTACAGGTGTGACTACTGCATAAGATATTTTGGATACCCTTTTTTGCTTGTTGTCTGCAAATGTAAAAAATGGTCATCCTCACTAGCCAAAAGCAGAGAATTAAAAAATGATCCTCTGGTTCTGTATGGAATCGTGTTGTCAGAAACCTTCTAAGACAGGTTTCACTCACAACAAACGTTTTTTGTTTTTATATTCAAAATGAAGCTGGCAATTCACATGCAGACATTTATTAGCCACACACATAATTTTAAAGGGAAAAAAATGGGGAAAACTTGTGTCAGATTTTAAATGAATTTCACATGTGATGTATTCTAGTTTCTATAGACATTGTTTGATGTGTGATAATAAGAAAAGTAGACATATTAGTTGTCAATAATCTTTTTTTTTGGTATTGTGTTTTATAATGCATCTGAATATTTAAGTTTCACATCCCTTCAAACACCAAACTCTTTCACTGTTAGCAGAAGAAATGTTTAATGTTTATTAATGGGTTTTTTTAAGCATGATTTCAATTGAAAACCGCAGACTGAACGATGTAAGGATAACAGGTGGCTAGAAAAAGTATTAGAAGTATTTGGTGGGATCTGATTCGTTACACATCTGCACATGAACATGGGAAGTGATTCCAGGATAAACTTTCTGCATTGGAAGGAGAGTTCCGATCTTCTCGCCTTTCTTCAGACTCCCAGAGTACTTGTCCGGCTTAACATAGAAGAGCTTGAAGCAAAGTCCTGGCAAGAGAACAAACAATGATATTGAGAACACAAATCTCCTTTCCATGCTTAAATAGTAATACGATGAATACAAACCTTGTCCATTCAGTTTTATGCCATTATCAATAGCATTATTGTTTCCGTATGGGGAAGCCTTGCCATTTAACGTCACGTCAAATGGTGCATAAATGGTAGATCCATCATTACAAACAATGTCAAGACCCTTGTGTTTTCGAATGACACCATTTCTGTGGGACACACAAACACATATACACTTAATATACCACAAATAATAACCGCAGTTATTATTATCAACTTTTTATTTGATTTGGAATGTTGAATGTTGTTTGGGTCATTGAGAGAAGAAAAGAAGGGATTAGAGACAAAGTAATTAGAAATAAGGTGATCAAACTTACTTGCCCTTCCTGGTGGCTCCAAATTTTCCACAGCCTTTAGCGTCACATCCTCTTATATTGTTATTTGGGTTGCCACTGCAGAGGGGGCCGAATTTTACTATAAAAATTAATGTATGAATCATGTAGAGTATATTCATATGTATAAATGTATATGTGAATATATATAGTATATATATTTACAAACAAACCTATATACAATGTATAAACAATTAACATTTTATGTAAAATTTGTCATACCTTTAGTAGCATCAACACTTGGGCTGTAGTGAAGCACTGGAAAAAAGATAGACATTAACCATGTAATTCATATTAAGTTTTTTTGTTGTTGTTTCATAAAGACAGACAACAAATTCTTTCCATATTTACACTCCATGTTTGTACCTTAAACAAAATAATAATCATATTTAGGTTTGACTCAATTTAGTTTATAAACAATAAAGAGCATAATAATGGTAATCATTTAATTTAGTATTAATAATGCAAGCAGTTTAGCCTAAAACACAAATTTAGGTTCTACTAAATATTAGATATTATAATGAAATGCATTATCAAAATTTCCTTTTAGTTTTTACAGAATAAGGGTGAAAGCGCTTCAAACGGTGCTTCAGTTTAAAATGTTTGTCTATTGTCAAGCAAATGCCGTCTAATTTTTGCAATATTATGATGTCCATGACTACTTTTGACACCTTTGACAAGGTTAAAATTATAGATTTCCACACATATACATTTATTATTATTATATATTATATATCATTGCTACCCATTTGGCTTAAAAAAAGGTTCTCACCAGCCAAAACCAGAACACCATAAAGAATGTAGAGCCTCATGGTTCGATATGGACTTGTGTTTTCAGAAAGTTTTCGTCTTCTGTGATGTCCTCTGTCTGCTTTGCTCAGTAAGTTGTGAGTTTTTATATGTTCAGTTTGATCTGTGGAAATTCTGGTTTCAACACAAATGCATGTTGAATTATTACAGACTGATTGCAGGGAAACAAGTAACAGGAAAGAAGGCAGAACATGCAATTTAAAGAGGCTCTGACTCAAGAGCAGAAGGAATAATGAAATCAAAGGAACCGTTTGATTGTTGAGTCATTCAAGATAGCTGAGATAAATATGTATAAACCAACAATACGCTCATCTTGAAAAAGTAATATAGTGGCAAATAAGGGTTAGAAATGTATTTTATGGGTGTACGTGTTAATATAAACTAATGGGTGAGCTGTCATAGACTGTCATGGACTGTCATGGACTTAATTGACATGAATCGGCTTCTGGATCGATTCCATATTTGTGGAATGATCTGCCTGCTGCTACAACATCAGGAGATTCTGTGGCCAACTTTAAGAATCGGCTGTAATCACATCTAATCCGTCAGCACCTGACCGGTCATTTCTGATTTCCTTATCTTTTCTACTCTACCTATATTAAAAAAACTTAGCTCTGTACCCTGTAGGCTTTGTGAGACATGTTTTTATTGCACTTCTGCTTTTTGTTGTCCTGATGTTAACCCAATTGCTTCCATTGTTTACCCAACTTGTAAGTCGCTTTGGATAAAAGCGTTAGCTAAATTATTTAATGAGATAACTTGGTAAAACAATTTACGTATATTTCTACCTGATACCAAGGTGTGTTGGTTTAAAGAGTTTTTCAGGATATTAAAAAATTACCTTTTAGATTATTAAATACTGTGTTGTAGAAGCACCTTTTTAAAGCACCTCAAACACCTTTTAAGCACTCCGCTGCCCTCTTGTGGATAACTCTGGTAGCACTGAACTACGATCTAATTTTAGTGAATATGGTAACGTGATATTGTTTATGAGGATAGGCATAAATAGTCATTTACAAGTTTTTTCTTCAGGTTGCTGTTATCTGTTGTTGTTGTAAGTGTATGTAATGGACTGAGCATTTTTTTAAATAACGTTTTTATGAATATTTATTACATCATTAAAAAAGGATCTCAGAGAGACCCTGGGGATGTGAGGATTACAGGTGGTAGTCAGCTTTGTTTTTGGGGTGATTAAAAAAAATAAGTACTTTTTCCCTGTGGCCCCGAAGTTACCATCACATCCTAACTTACAGTGTTATTTGGGTAGCCAAATCTTGCTGTAAAAAGATACATTTATATATTATTATTGTATTATATGGTATTATATAAATCTATATATGTATACACAGTATAATGGTGCGAAAAAAAGTGACCGTATGATTTTTTTTTTCAGTTTTTCTGGATTTATTGTTTATAGGTGTGTGTTAAATGAACTAGGCTACTAATATTACTCTCAAATCTTTTAATAAAAAGATTATTTAATAAAAAGATTGCTTTCAATTCGCATTGATTTGCAGAAAATGAAAACTGGAGAAACAGGTAAAAATAACAAAAAAGATGCTCTGTATTTTTTCAGACTTCAAATACTGAAAACAAGTTCACATTCACTTTTATGTTTGCGCATGTATTTAAGAAAAGTAAAAAAAAATGTATGTCCGTTTTCAGGCGTCTTGTCATGCTATCAGTCATTCACATTGATGACTTTATGACACTGAGGTTTGATTTAGTTGAAATTTAACAGACAGTGGACTGGAATGGCCACAATAGGCCACATGGTGACTAAATGAATGGTCTCTCAATTTTTCTGGGACTGTGTATAAACACCATACATTATATAGCCTACATGAAAACATTGAAAATTTAGTTTAATATGTCGGGCGTTTTGTGTCTTAAAACATACCTTTATTAGGATCAACACTTGGGCCGTTTACAGTTTTACAGTTTTATAATGACACACAAGAAACTCTATTCATGTTTACACCATAGTTTATTATTATCATTATAATTATAATCCTACATCTGAATTCACTTAGTTTGTAAACAATGAAGTTCATAGGGTCAGCATCTTTATATTATAGGGATAGTTCATCCAAAAATGAAAATTCTGTTATCATTGACCTTCGCTCATGTAATTTCATACCTGTGTAAATGACTTTGCTCCGAACATAAAGACCATAAAGGAAGATATTTGGAAGAATGTTGGTTATTTTCAGTTCCGGAACATCATTAACTACCATAGTAGGAAGAATTAATTGGTAGTCAAAGGTGCCTGTTTTCCTAAAATCTTCAAAATATTTCATTATGTGTTCAAAAGAACAAAAATATACAATAATAAATAATAATATTAATATATTGAATAATATTCAATAAATTAATATTACTAACATTCTTCAAAAAATATTTATCTGTGTTCATTGAAACAAAGAAATGTATACAGGTTTGAAACAACCTGACGGTGAGTAAATGATGAAAGAATTTTCATTTTTTTGGGATAGCCTATCCCTTTCATATACAGATTTACACAATAACGTATTCAGGGTTAAAACGTTGCAAATTGTGCTTTAATTCTATCAAGGAAATGCCTTGCAAATTTTATACTATTTTGATGTCCATTATTGTTGACACATTATATTAAAGGTTAAAATGATAAATGACTGCAAATAAACATTGTAGAGGCTTCTCTTCTTGCTTGAAAAAAGTAATAACAACACCAGAACACCATAAAGAATGTAGAGCCTCATGGTTCAGTAGAGACTTTAAAAGAGTAGTGTTTTCAGAAACGTCCTCCGTGTTGTCATCTGTCTGTTTTGTGCACTACAATGTGAGTTTTTACGTGTTGTGTGCGATCTGTGGAAATTCTGGTTTCAACACAAATGGATATTGAATTATTGCAGACTGATTGCAGGGAAATCACAAAAACAGTTAAGTGTTTTGTTAACCCTACTTCTTGTTTCTTGTGTGTTTCTGCTGGTTTCACCAGTGACAGGAAATAATGCAGAACATTGCATTGTATTGTTTATTTATTGTCCTAGCGGAAAATCTATTTGTATCTCTGGCACCTTCCAGTCATCAACAGCAACAACATTGTCAATTACAAGCAAAGCACATGACATTACATTTACAACACATAACAAATACTCCCAACATTAAATACCCCACCTCCCATTTCCAATAGCAAAATTACACAAGGAATACAGAGAGACCTGTGGTATCACAGGGATTTATATAACAAAGCCATGCTGGAGAATATAAAAGTTATTTGTGCACGGGCAGTCCGTACCAACGGTACCCTATATCTTCGCCCAGATGGTAACGGCTCATTTTAACCATAAAGAGGATGTAATTCATCGTGGATAATTATTTGGCCTTTCTTCACATAATGTTGTCATAGCATGTTGCCATCGGCCTGCAATCTTACTTGCCATATTTACAATCTTATTCAATTTATTTTTATTTACTACAGACAGTGAAAAATATATTTGTATAGAGGGTAAACACAACTGGGAAAATGGTACTGTAGTTTCCTGAGGAGCCCCTGTGTTGGTGGGGTAAGACAGAGCAGAGTTTACCCTGACACACTGTAAACTGTCTGTCAAAAAAGACTCAACCCATCTAATGAGTGTACTATTCAACCACAGCCTCCATTACCTGTCCATCATAATATGTGGCCGTATAGTGCTAAATGCAGATAAAAAGTGTATAAACATAACACGAGCATATCGCTTTGGTGGATCTACATGACGGTAGAGCCTGTGCAACATATACATATATATATCTTTATTTAACCCTTTTAAAGGTCCTACAAAATTCCTCAGATGTATAACAAAATTCTGCTCTGCATCCAATTGATTCCGTTTTGAAGTCTGATGACCCACTGATGCACTTAAAGACGCTCTGACCCACGAAGAGCAAGAGTTAGAATGAAATCAAGGACTGTGTCATTCAAGATAGCTGAGATAAATATGAACTATAAACCAAACATACGCTAGTCTTGTCTTAAATGTCTGCTATTGTCCTACGTATATTTTTTTATAAATGTCAAAACAAAAACAGCAAAACGTGAAAACTGAAGATATTTGAAATAGTTAAAATGATACAAAGTAATAATAATATTAAAATAGCGAAAAATATGTAAGGTTTGAAAATGTATTTTCTGTGTGTTTCTTTGGGTGTACACGTAAATATAATAGGTGGGCTAATGACGTCTCTGTTGTGGACGTCATTGACATCACTTGTTAATACATTTCTAGTGCTATATTTCTGTCATTGTTATGTTAAATTTCAAATGTTAGGAAACCATTTGTGATATCTGTAACATTTAACATGTATGAAAAAAAAGTGTTTTAATCGTTTCTGAAACATGTAAGACATCCAACGCATTAACCTCTTTCTGTTCAACAAGGTGTGTAGTTTTAAATAATCCACTAGAGGCCAGTATTTTTAAGGTATTGAAATGGAGTTCAAACGAGTTCAGGCAGAGTGATAACCTTGTAGTCAAACCTTGGCCTGTCCAATGTAAAATCAATCTGAAAATGTTTCTTCGTATTATATCTCACTTTAAAATTAGTGAGAGGTCAATAAATGTAATTTTTTTATGTTTGACCATGGGTAACATGGGTGTGAAATATTGAACTTAAAAAAAACAGCAGCATACTTGTAGTATGCTTTTTGAGAATCAAATATTAAGTGAATTATGAATTTTAATTTTACAGAGCACATTTCATACACAGTGAGCTTTATGAAGATGAAGGTGCTTTACAAAACAATGAAAAATATTTTTGTACAGAACAAAAATTTACAACTATAGAAACAAACAAATCAATGTTAACATTGATTAAATATAGAAATAAAAAGAAATAATATTAAAATCGGTACATTTAAATAACAGAAGTGCAGGACCAGCCTCAGTCAGTAAAGTAGTATCAGTCTGAAGGGGGCTGTCGTTCAAATATTTTATTAAAGCATGTCTGTTGTTAAAATACATCTTGTTTTTGGTTCAAGTCCTGGGGACCTGCAGGAATGCGTCTTTTGGATGCTTTGAGACACCCCCTTCAAACATCATTTGCAGAGAGATCTGTGATCTGGGCATGCCAGATAAGACAGACATGGCCCCATAACTGTAACTGAGAACCACTCGTTTCTACCACAATAACTATTTGTGGTTACAGTTATGACTTGGCACTACCTACTCTAGACATACAAACACAAAATAAATTCATTCTTTTCTGTATGTTCAAGCCTAAATTTATTTGTACAGCCTTGATTTTCAATGAATTATAAAGCCAAAAATCAAGCTTTATAAGAACAATATGTACTTGTACAGTTACTGTTTCAGTTATTACATTGGTGAAATTAACATGTTACATTCCATAGTTTAAATCTTATAAATGCATTCAGTTATTATTTTATAGATAACCCAAAACTGATAGTCCAGTAAAACAACACATGCTGAAATAAAAATACAGTGAGAAGAGCAAATGTACAATATATGCAATTCTGAACATTAAAAAAACTCTCAATCAATTCTAATGTTTTTTGGTCATGCAAACAGATTGTGCAAAAGATTGCATCCTGTTCTCACACCTACATTTGACCCTGAGCACAAAGAGCCTTGTACTAGAACAGCATTTGTAAAATGTAAGCCAATGTTATGTCACAGTAAAGTCAATGCAAGCCATGTTTTATAATAACACTATCATTCTTCTTTTTATTATTATTATTTACAGGACGGACATACTGTATGCTCAGATTGTATTCTTCCTTTAGTGAGCCATAGAATATTTACAGTATGTCTTGAAACTAAAGTCTTCAGACTGCTGTACCACTTTTAAGAGGTCCTTCGGACTTGCTTACATTTGATACGAGTGTAGTCTTTGACCTAGATGTATAGGAGGCCTCAGAATTGGATCGGTAACAACTCAGAACCTCACATAGCCTCTTCCTGAAATCCTTTGACACGTAGTAAAAAATGAAGGGATCAATGCAGCTGTTAAAAGTGCTGAGTGACAAACTGATCAGATATGGAACATAAAGATCATTCTGGACAAAATCTGATTTTGAGTAATGCAACAGCAATAAAACATTGCTTGGCAAAAAGCAAACCACAAAAACTATTAACATGAGCGCAGTAACTCTCACAGCGTGAGCATAACGCTGCCCTTCAGCCTTAAGGGTGCGTAAGACAGAACTATAACTGAACACCACTACCAGCAACGGAAGCAGGAAGCAGATAGAAAAAAGCGTCACGAAATAAGGCATGAAGTTCTTTTCCTGCTCGTCTGGGGGAAGTGCATCATGGCAGGTTGTTATAGAATGATTCTTTATCACATAAGATTGTTTAGAGACTAGCAAAGGCACAGCCGCCGCTGCAACTGCTATCCAAACCAACGTGCTCATACACCATGAATTCTTGTTGCTACGAAATGTCTTAGCACCGAAAGGGTGAACTAGAGCAACGTAGCGATCCACAGCTATTAGAGCCAGACACACCACTGAACCGTACATGTTTCCATAGAAGAGTGCAATCACAATACGACAGAAAGGTTCCCCGAAAGACCAGTTGTTGCCTTGGAAGTGATAGATGATGCGAAAAGGGAACACCAGAAGAAACAGAAGATCACAGGTGGTGAGGTTGATCAGCAGGATGGTGGAAGGGAGCTTCTTGGTTCGGAAGAGCAGCACCCACAAAGCAAGCGAGTTGGCGGGAAGCCCAATAAGGAAGGCCAGGAGACCGAGGAGAGGAACCATTAGTACAATGGCGTTGCTTTGTATCTGCTCCTTTTGCTCATCCGATAGTGTATTATTATTCAGTGCGAGGGCCCGGCCCCCTGAGAGAGAGAGAGAAATTGTATTTAATGATAATTTTATTTAATGATAATTGTTTAAATTGCTTTATGGCCTTACTTTATGAATCATGAAATCATTTGATAAAGAAAAAGCTATCAAGAGATCAAAAAGGTTTTAAAAGCTCATTTCTGCTTTAGTTAAATTTACCCTGCAAGGATGTTATTCCTAGAAAAATGCTTTACAGTAAGGTTGCATTTGCTAACATTAGTAAATTCATGAACTAACACAAACTTTCAATGAGGAATATAGATTTCAGCATTCATTCATCCTTGTTAATGTCAATACAGTTATTCATCTTAATGATGCATTAACTTATGTTAATGGCACAACATTTGATTTTAAAAATGCATTTGTAAATGCTAAAATTAACATGAACTAAGATTAATAAGTGCTGTAGAAGTGTTGGCCATTGTTAGTTTATAGCTAATGCATTTACCAACAGAATACAATCTTCTTTAAAATTGTTATCGGACGTATTAAACCTCTAGAACATAGAATAGTACACAGTCTCACAGTTCTAAATGTGGTAGATATCTAGATATGTAGATCTCAGGCCCCATCTCATGTCCGTGCTTGTTCAAGGTATGTGCTAAACCCCCCCCCCCCACCCACCAAACATTATACTCTCATAGTTTCTTTTCACAATTATATCCTCTGTTTTAAAGTACATTAAGACAAGTTTATCATTTTATTTTAGAAATGCTGAAACTGTTCTCATTTTCATCGTCATGTACAATCAAGACAGAAGGTAGGTGTCAAACTAATAATATAATTTAAAAAAAAAACTTACTGCCAGGAATGGATGTTCTCTCATCTGAAGCTGAAGACATGCGAAGGAGAATAACGAAGAGTAGGTAAAGAAAGACCTCTCGAGAAATGACAAACATTGTCGTGGAGTTGAATACAATAACTAATAACAATGAATGCCTGTAAAAAAAATCTTGCTAACTTGCTGTAGATATGTTCTTTAGTCTGTAAATGCAGTTTCTTGTATCTGTTAAGTCCCTGTCTTAAAAACAGTATACTCAGGTTAAAACAAAAAGTTTGATCCTTTTGACTGTCATGTGGTTTTCTGTTCTGACCTCCTAATGAACACAGACCTGTGAATGAAGCTCCTCTTTCTGTTCCTCTCTATGTGTATCTGAGGAAGTAAGCTGCTACCTCACTGTCACTGTTGCTTGTTTTCATCCGTCTACATGCTTGCAAACAAGATTTAAAGAATCGAAAAAAAACTTTCCATTTAGCAAGCAATGTTATCAGAGAAAGTATTGTCTGAAACGTCACAATCATAACCACACAAGTACCAAACAGGAATTGAGATGTTAATGAAGAGGAAATGAAACATTTTGGGGTATTCTGGAGCTTTATGGTCAAATGTGATAAATCGAATAACTTAATTATATATTTAACAATTATGAATAATAAAATAATGTTTTTGTTGAAAATGTTTTACGTTCCTTGTGTTTATTTGTGAAATATAGCATTTACTTAAAACCCACCCAGTGTAAGAGCACTGTAAAACAAGACTTTTTGTGGCTTTTTTATATATATATATAGCCTATTTCAGAATAATGCTTATATGCCACTAACTATTTGACCCTTTTTGAGTTTTGTTCGCACACAATATAACATAGTGGCTCTACTGGGTCTACTGTTTATTTTTGTAATTTGGGAAAATCTACAGTGTTGTTACCAAGCACTTGAAAGAAGATTCAGTCATTTGCTAATTTATTACATTACTGACTCCAGTTCATTTAGCTGGTAAGCATTGAAAGTTCACATGAACAATACCTTAGAGCACACTTTAAATAAAGCAAATTGCGGTTCACATTCAACATCGATGCACCAAATTTGAACAATGCCCACGTTCTGTTCTAATTCTTGGTCAGACTTAAGGATGATAAGTGGTTGATAACACTGTAGACATACATAGACGGATGGCTGTCAGACAGGGTGTGATGGAAATGTTGTGTTTATAGACTGCCCAAAACACATACTATTGAATGAGGAGCTGTGGTTTTAGATAAAATGCATTTTAATGTTCCATATATTTTTAGCAATCAAGCAAGCTGGCCAGAAATATTATTCCGGTATGTTTAGGTAGTCGTGGCCTTATGGTTAATAAAGGAAATAAAATTGCTACATTAATTTTATTATTAATAACAACTGATGAGCTAATGCCCAATAAGTATTGTTAATGTGCGTTAGTTTTATTGTCTATAGCTACTGTATGCTTCAGTCACCATTTACAGTATATTCAGTGTACTTTCGTTGCCTGGTGGTGACACAACTTCTAAGATGACGCTAAATAAGTGCAATTTGTTTGATTCTATAGCTATTATAGGCCTATAGTATATCACATCCACGAGATGGCGCAAAAACAGTATCAACGTATTTTTGATACACATATGTCCCAGAGAGTATGGTGACTCATTAAGAAAACCAGTTTCGTTGCATCAAATCGTTGTTATTTTTCCTTTTTACTCCACAATTAAGTAATAAACACAGCAATAATAATTCATGTATAGTGAGATAGTATAATATAAAGGTTCATTTTTTCACACATAAATTCGATTGCACACACGCTCTATCTTCATGAATAGTCGAAATCATTTTCATATACTGCGAGATAAATCATATCACCTGTAATTGTTAATACTCCCTAGTCCAGACATTACAGGCCTGAAAAATGTGTAAATTACCCATTACAGAGCTAGATTTCTCTTGGCTGTACAGATGCATCCAGATGTTCTAAGGTTTTGCTCGGACATTTTGGTTGAATAAAAACAGTGTCATCAAGACCCAAAGATGGGAAGGAAGAATACATGCATTTTGATATGATGGTGATGTGGCCCCCTTCCCTCCCACTAATCTGATCTCACCGTGTGAGAGACGCGCTGTTTCGCGCATGCGCACACGCATAAGGCTCAGTTTTGGGCGAGAAGGGGGTGAACGCGTCCAGAACAGCAACACATCGGTCTGCGTATGGCCAAACAAGCCACGGCGCAGTGAGACATCAAAACAAAGAGAAAGATTGATTTTATGCGATACAAGTAGAAGCGACCAAGCAGGTATGGTTTAAGTAATCGTTGCCATGAATTCAATGTCAGGTAATTGTGTTGCACGGCAGCTGTAAGGCTGGTTGCGCAAACAAAGCGGTGCCGACAGCAGAAGTGTTACATGCATTGCCATTGCACAGTCTATGGAAAGCCATCGTACTTGTTGTTAGACCTGTAGACATTTTCTCTGAAGTAGCCGCATGGTTGCATGCACAAAATCCTGTAACGCATGCATGCACTCTGTTGCCATTACCAAGTCAATCATGCCGTAAAATCGTAGTCAAAATGAAGGTGTGCACGCATTTACCCCAGTTATCCCCAATGCATTGCTTTGTTTTAACGTGACAGCATTAGAATGGGTGGGGAGGGGGCTTTGGGTATGCTTATGACTGTCTGTCTTTTCTTGTAGGCAGCGCAAAAACGGGAGAGGCGACGCATGGCTCTCCTCGTGAACATTGAGGCTTCAGGGGAAGACGGTATGTTTACATGAGGGGTCGTGTCTCGAGACGCAGAGGTGATCGTTGAAAGAATCGCAGTTTAATAGATAAGACATTGCCGAAGATGCTGAAGAGACTGGCCGCACCGGCGTCATGCAGCAGCTGTCTCCTTGCCTTCTTCCTCGCCTTCGTATCTCCCAGGTGTACGCTGTCTATCGGTGCCGACAAAAATATGGTCAACAAGGAGGATTATTATAGCGCCACGGTGAACGCCACCGTTTTGGACCATAAAGGCAATCCTCAACAGATGGTAACAAAGAATGATGGGCGTTACGGGCAGAATTCACCCAAAACAGAGGCGAAGGGGATTGTGATAGCACCTGCTGCTGTTAATGGGGGTGAGTCTGTTTGGGTTTACTGGGTTACAGTACAATGTTACAAAGTATCCTTGACGAGACTTGTTGTTATTTGAGTATTTGTGGTTTTATATTTCATTATATTTATGCATTTGGCATTTGCTTTTATCCAAAACGACTGAGTGCTTTAAAGTAGGCCTATGTGGCTTGAACCCATGGCCTTAACTGGTAAACCAATGCTTTAACAATTGAGATATAGGAACACACAACTGCAATTTCTTTTTTTAAGGTTTATGTAATGCAGAATGACCTTCAAAATCAGTGGCAAATATGGTCATATGCTTCATCAACCCCCTTTAAAGTGAACCTAAAAATACAAATTCTTTCATCATTTACTCACCCTCTTGTCATTAAAAATGGCTGACTTTCTTCCACAGAACACAAAAGATGTTGTTGGCTGGCCCCTATTCACTTGCATTGGTTTTGTGTCCATACAATAGAAGTAAATGGGGACCAGTGCTGTTCACTTACCAACTTTCTTCAAAATATCTTATGTGTTCTATGGAAGAAAGAAATTCATAAAGGTTTGAAATGACAAGAGGGTTCACAAAAAAAATCATTTTGGGGTAAACCATCACTTTCTATTCTTTCTTAGATGTCACTATAAAAATAAACTATCACCTAAATGTTTTAACTTCAATAGAAAGGCTTTTTCATAGCATGGTAGCATCGCAAATGTATCAAATTCACAAGGATATTGCACAGGATAAACGTTCGACATTGTGCCTAGTTTATTTGCCCTTTAACGTGTTATGTTATTTTCACAATGTCAAAATCTAGAATGTTGTTCAAAAGCAGCCGGTATGATTTGTACGCTCAAGTATATAAACTGTAACTTCCTGTGATATTTGACTGTTTCACGGGTCCGTCGTGTCATTTCCTCTGCTGTGCATGTTCTTAACCTTACTTTTATTGTTCTGAGGTTGTGTACGGAGTTGTTATTTCTTTCACTTTGGCTTCCCCTGTAACACATTGTATGTCTCAGGCCTTGTGGATATTCAGATGCCCTTTCGGGACCAATTAGGTTTGTGTAGCTCATTCTCTCGCAGTGACTTGGTAAACAAAACCGTCCCCTAAACACCCTTCGAACTTTCCTTGCATAACCTCCCCCGAAGAGAACACTTTGTCGCCGTGCACTCTGTTCAGTAAGTAAGTGACGTGGGGGTTGAGTGACATGGGTCGGGGTTGCTTTGTTTGCAGTAATGCAGTCTCCAACCCTCCTCTGCACTGAAGTATTCGACAGTCCTTGTGTCCCAGAGCGTGTGTGAGGTGGCCTGTTTGTCACCAGCTTATGTTGCTCAATTGGTTGGCAAACTTGTATATGTTCCCGGTGTTAATGTACAATGTGTATATCGGCTGTTTTTCAACTCTGCTCGCACATTAAGTGAATTAAACTCCTGGAGCCCTGCTTGGTATTTGTAATTTTTGCTGAATCATTTGGTTTTTGCCATATCGCCTGGATGTATTAAATAGCTTGAGGGAAGTGCAGTATCTATAATCATTCTTGCCTTGGGATGGCTGGTATCGTCTTCCAGTATTTCGGGTGTGTGTGTGTGTTTTTCTTCTCTGTAGCCTGGTTTTCTTTTTATATTTTGCTTGTTCAGGTTACACGATGCTCAGAAATAGCTTGAAATCTTTATTACTAGAATTCTCTTTAGATCAATTATGCCATTATTACTCAATATTTATAGCGCTATTGTAATGTTTATAGAGATCTTAAATGTGTCATGGTGATTACAAAGATGAAGTTTTGTTTTCAAGCCCCATTTTTGATAAGTTCAGACGTGTCCATCCCTCATCGTCCTACTTTTCAGTTAACATGTTGTTCTTGTTAACCTAGTGTGTTGAACTGACCCGAGGCAGATGTCTGACCTGCTGGTCATTAATGCCAGTGAACCCGGTGGAGGTCATCAATCGTTATCCAGTCAGGACCTCCAACAGGGATTTTTTTTGTATTTTTATATGTTCTCAAGGAGATTAGTACATCCATTCTCCCTATTTTCATAAAATACTTCCACCCAGAAGCTAAAGTAGACATTCTGTCATTTGTAAGTCTGTGTGTTTACAAAGTTATTTTATCATCTTCACGGCTCGGTTGCATCTGGCAAGGTAATATTTCTCCTAAAAAGACTGCTTGAAAAGCCCACCCACTTCCTTTGGTACTCTAATCGCTGTATGATCAGGATCCTGTCTCCGAATTCTTAGCATATAACGTTGGAATGTCAGATTTTTTTTTATTTCACCATATGATATCATGAAAAAGATACTGAAATTCGAGCTCTCAACTGTGCCCGAGCGCGATATGTTTGACAAACCTAATATCTGGAGTAGATTTTGCTGCATTGACACCTGCACGTTTAAGTGTGCTGTGTATCAGATGTTTTTTTACGGTTACAGCTGAATCTCAGGAAGGAATTGACAGTTTCATAATTTACGTCTTAAAGGGACAGTTCACCCAAAAATTAAAAGTCTGCCTTGTACCACAGTTCTGGGACACCATTGACTACCATAGCAGGAAAAAAATCAAAAGGTAGTCAAATGAGTCCTTATAAGGTATGATTTCTTAAATTAGTCGAAATATCAACAGAAAAAAAATAAGATTTTTTTTCTACCACAGTGTAGAACTGAAAATTGCTAACATTTTTTAATTATCTTTCTTTGTGTTCAAAAGAACTAAGAAATTTATACAGGTTTGTAACAACTTTAGGGTGAGTGAATGGTGAGAGAATTTTCATTTTTTGGTGAACTGTCCCTTTAAGGATGAGTAATTCATAAGAGAATTTTAATTTTTAGGTGAAATATCCCTTTAACTGGCCAATTCTTATGCTACACAACAAAACATAACTTTTAAATGGTGTAGTAGGCTATTTGTCATTGGAAAAACATACTATCAATGTAAGGCTAAGTTGATTTGTCTCGCACAGAAAATAAACAAGCAGCTCATTACTTCCTGTTTGACTTTTTCAAGATTATATTTCCTCCGGAGACCTCAATGTATTCATCTGACCTCTGTGTTTATCTCTCCTGCCTCTCAAATGGCTTAGCAATGGCTCATCAGTCTAAACAACATGGCAAGCACAAAAAAATCTCCCATTCTCAGTTCACCCCATACAAAGAGAGAGAGAGAGAGAGAGAGAGAGAGAGAGAGAGAGAGAGAGAAAGATTACGGATGGTGCGCAGGGAGTGCACCGTTTTCCTTCTCCACTCAAATCTCTGTTTCCCAACCAGCTGCAGCTGTCATTAGGGGTCTGGCAACATAAACCACACTTAGCTAATGGGCAGTGAGACAGAAAACCACCTGCCAATAGAAATGCAAAGAGGTTATAACGGCCATTCAAAAGTCATCAGCCCCGAATCAGCCTGACACAGAAATGTTGCCAGTGGGAGGTGATGAATATTGGTGATGATAAGCGTCCCATTGCTTGTTTCCCATTACGTAGCGATTTATGACGCTTGAACGAGCCCAAATGGCAGTAAATGACCCCTGGGTAAGTGAAGCAAGGGTCCAGTTTTGTGTTTGGTTTGAGTGTTCTTAAAAGTGATAAGGGTAATGTAGGTTGATGTCATTTAAATATTTAGCAAACTGGGTTTACTTTGCATTTATTTATTTAGCAGATGCTTTTATCTAAACTGACTTGATGGAAATACAAGCAGTAGCAGTCCACCCAAGAACACAATACAAATAAGCTCCTATACTTCATTCCATAAAATACAGCATTAGACCTGAAGTGTAGGTGTACAAATAACGTTTTTTTAGTAAGGTACAACCTACAACCTACAATTTTTTTTTGTGCCTTTATTGGATTAAACAGTATTGAGAGGACAGGGTGAAGAGAAATAAATTGGATCGGAAAAGATCTTGTGTTGGGGTCTGCGGAAGAGCGGTTGTGTTACATGTTGAAAAGGTGCCAACGAGGCCAACAGCTCCAACTTAATCCAATGTTTTTAAGATGAAACCGCAAGGCCTTAGGTTCAAACCTTGGGTTTCATGAACTTAATAGCAATCCAGAGGTGTTATTCCAAATTATAGGCTGAATACAGTAACATTTTAAGTGATCACACTTGAGTTTATCTTTCAAAAATGTCAAAAAAAAAACTATTTAACAGGAGGAGTCATTTCTTTCATGCCAGAAAAAGGTTTCTTACACTTCTCTCGGTAGCAGATAATCAATTAATAGTTTAGACTTCTAAAGAAAAAACACTTCAAAGCAAAGAAATGCTTTTGTTTAAAGTAACGGATGAAAGAACAGACAGGAACCATGTGACACACCGTATGCTCCTAATTGATCCAGGCAGGAAATGTGAGCTGGAGTGATGTTGGGACATTGATTGCCGTGGAGCTGTTGTCATGAAATGAGGTTGGAGTGGGCCAGCACAGATGCGGACGCTAACTGGCTGCCTGTGTTTCTAATACTAGCGATTTTCCTCTACGTGGGTGCATGTGAGGTCGTAATGTATTCTTATTTGAGATGAACACGATGTTAGGAGATGAGCTGCAGAGAATCGAATTAGCGTCGTGTCTGAACGCAATTAGTAGTGATTTTGTAAAGATTTACCGTAAACTTGATATACGTTCACAAAGATGCTTTAATGGGCTTTTGTGCCTTCTTTTGACTCTGTCTGGAACAACAGATGGCCAATTCCGTGCAATTGTCAACCATACCATAAAAAAATCTAGTTTTTACAAAAGGCTTTCACCATACTGACAGCACAGCTGTCAACATTTGGTGGTTTAAATACCCATGTAAGGTCTCTCTTAAAGTTTTTATAGCATTTTTTCCTTAGTCAATTAAGTGCCTCTTTTAGAATGTTTGGCAACGAAAATATTCGGCCGAAAATAGCAAATATTACGAGTATATGATCAAGCAGCAACCAGCGCAGAGAGATTATTAATGCAGCAAACATGTCGCAGTGTGTGGAGCATTTTTAAGTGTGCGATAAAGAGACAGCACAGAACTAACTGTTGAAAAAAACAGCATATGCTGGGTTAAGTATTTTGCTGGTTTGACCAGCTTAAACTAGTTATAGACCAGCTAAGGACCATCTTAAACCACCACAGGACCAGCTTAAACCAGCACAAACCAGCATCAGAACATACCAAACCAGCATATGCTGTTTTTTTCAACAGGACTTGCTGCGGCGAAGTAAATTTCTTAATGAAAGCGCCTTTATCGGTCGGTAACTTGTAAACTTCAGATTGAAGCGACATCCTTTGACATCATACAGTGGTTGCGTGCACACACAGTTCACGATACTGATCTCAATATATGATTTATTCACGATTATTCAAATTAGAAATGAATAAGTGCCCTTTTTATTATTAAAAAGAATAAAAGTGTTATTTATACAATAAAATATATATTTTATGCCAAAAAATGAAACTAAATTGCAATTTTAAAACAAATTCCAAATAAAATAAAAAAGAATAATAGAAAAGTCTTTGTCAGTGCTTTTCTTGGATTTTCTTTACATAACCACGTGTCTAAGTTTGCAGTTAACACAGCAGCCCCTGTCTCTAAAAAAACACAAGAATGTCCTCTTTTGGTCACATCCACATTTTCTTAATAGAAAAATCGTGCCTAGACTGATATTTTTCTGATGTTTTAGTAAAATACAAACAGATGCAACAATACATTGAAAGTATACATTCTCTGAAAGTTTATTTGTTACATACATAACACAACATGTCACATTCATAATGCTAGAATTGCCCAGACTGATATTTTAGATGTAGATTTTTGTTTGTTTTTGACAGCCCTTTAACTACCCAACACCGAACCACAGCCTACCTGCTTTTTTGACGTGACATAGTCATAAGTGCTGGCAGCTGTTTCCTTCTGCTGTGAGTTAAAGACCAGTATGAGCAGTTAAAATCTGCCCTTCTCTGTTTTTCTTTCTTTCTTCAAATCAATACATGTCCAAAAACTACAAAGCTTTCATTCCCACAAACTAAGCAGAACATCAAACACTGACTACCCCAAAACCTTTGAAAGCATCTTATGATCGCTGCTCTTATTTGGTGTAAAACTTTAGATGCGATGCACTTTTTTATCCACACAGTTCTTTCAGGATTGACCTACATATCAGTCTAACAGGCTTTGCTGTTGTGGAGGTCTGCTTCAGAGGAAAAACTGTGTCTGTTTAAAAGCTTTATCCAGCTATTTAAAATGTGCACTGTCTAGTATTGAAATGATTAAAACTACTTATTGTAGATTATCTGAAAATCAGCCTGTGTAGTACAGAGATGACGTCAGATACAGCAAAGGAGCAGCTCGTGGCTGTTTAGCTATGCCACAGGGAGAGATATGAAATACCTCACAGAAATAAGCCGTATTTGTGAAGTTTGTCTGGATGTGGGGCAGGTGGCTGGATGAAAGTATTTTGTTGCTTCTTCTGATGTTATCTAGCATACCTGACTTGCAAATGCCTGTAAGCATATCTCCCCTTTTTTCACACAAGGTCGCATGTGGGGGGAAAAAGCAACAAATTAAAACTGTTTGACGGCAGCTGCATTCGGCACATACTTGGTTTTTATCATCTTTACCGTCTTGTGTCCTGTTTTAACTTGAAAATTATCAGTTTTAGGCATTTTTAGTGTGAACGTAAATGCTTTGCAGAGGAAATTCATGTACCGTTTTTACTTATTTATGTAATGTATTATTTGCTATATTAAAGGTCCAGTGTAGAAAATTTAGCGACATCTAGCGGTGAGTTTGCAAATTGCAACCAACGGTTCACTTAACCCCACACCCATATTTCAAAGCACTATGATGGCTGACACAGTGCTAAGATGTTGTCACTTTTTCGCTACTTTGCTGTAGGAGAGAACGTATTTACGAAACACGCTCTGAAGGACAGTCTTTCCGTTTAGGGCCACTGTAGAATCAACATGCCGAATTCCATGCAATGAGACCTTCGGTATATGTAGAAAAAAAATAGCTCATTCTAACGTGATACAAATATTATGCAAGGTCTTTATACACCTCTGAACACATAGTTCTGTATCTTTATTGCATTTCTGTCAATAGAATCTCTACAAAATTACACATTGGTCCTTTAATTTGTATTGATTGATTTGATTGTTTTTCTTGAATTCAATTTTTATGGTTTGGCTTAAGTTCCAAGTTGCTGTAAATTCTTCAACCTGTGTATTGTTAAGAATTGTTTCTAAACAATTAATGCTGATCTGTCCTCTTTACCCTCATCCTATGATGACATGCCCCAGATACACAGGATCAATTTGTTTTATTATCTCCCGTTGATCAACTCTCATGCTCCAAATCTTCTGATTAGAATTAATGACGACAGGGTTTCTAGAAAGTACATGTCCTCCAGCACTGCATTTCATTTTGACTTCAGACTCTATTGTACAAGATCCCGATTCGATTTAGCAGACAATCTGTTCTCCTCTGGTAATGATTGGTAGATATGAGCCAGTGCCACATTGCTCAACCTGCCTCTGTACTGATTTCACACGCTAAATGTGGGTCATTTGTAATGGTCAAAATGTTTCCATTAAATGTGTGCTCTGTTGGTGATGTTTATGTTCATCTAGTCTAGTTTATTTTTCCTGTGCACATTAAAGTTCTTCCTCATAACAGGATCTCTTTTGGATGACAACATTTAACTCATGTAATCATTTGGTAATTGTTGTTTTCCTTTTTACTAGCTATGCGTCAGTGGCGATCGGTGCCTCCTCTTCAGGGGAAGCAGGAATTCAAAATTCAGCGCTTCACGTGAACCTATGTGCATCACGCATCATGTCAAAATACGTACCTGCTGCAGACGTGGCGAAAGGGTTTATGATAAAAGAGACGCTCACGTTTAGAAGACTTAACTCTGATTACACATGAGACGCGAGCTTCTCTTTTATTAAAGCGGTCGTAGCACAAGGGGTTTCTGCCAGTCTCCTATTATTCTTGAGTACATATTGCAGTATTGCGTACATCGTATCTTTGAAGAGTATTTAGTTTGATCACATTTATAAAAGATAGATACCGAAAACATATGGCGCGTGCGGGGGGGAGGGGTAGGCTGAACAAAGGCAAGTGCTCACCAATTGTCAACAAAACACAGACATCAGTTTCACTCACTGCATGCGGTTCATGTCCAGCATCTTTAAGTGCTGGGATGGCTCCATATATCAGTTTCATACAATCTCCAAATCCAGCGTTATATCCACTGGTTATATAACATTCATCACCTAAATGCAGTGGACAAACAAACACCTGAACTTCGCGAACGTATGCTCTCTCTCTCTCTTTCCTTCTTACAAGTGAATGTGACGTCTGCGCATGCTCGTTCTCCTGCTCTCCTGTGGCCGTCCTGCGTGCTTTTCCGGGAGAATTGTCCAATACGGGACTAAGAAAAATTGTTATGAAACAGTTTCATATGTTCGATAAAAAACTTTCCGAAACCTGTACGATCGCTGGGGCAGAAATACTACGTAATACGCCCAACTCTTTTTTGACAAGTTGACCATGTTAAGCATGAGAAGACAGCACGTTTAACATTGTAAAGAAGTCAGAACGCATGACACATCTTTGCAGGGCCGCTTTAAAAACCCTTTTGACGCGTCTGCAGCAGGCAGATATTTTGACATGACGCGCCAAGTGAGGGGCTAAATACATGTTTTGCTGAGTTTCGCATTACTGTAGTGCTTCCCCTAAAGAGGAGTCACAGATCGCCACTGCTGTCTGTCAGTTTTGTTTTTACAAGGTAAAGGGCATATGGTGGACCTATGACTTCACAGTCACATTTGAATGTTTTGTTGTTTGCATGCTTCAATATGTAGTTTTGCATGTGCATTTGGTCAGTGTAAATGTCAGGGAAAAGGTGAAATTAAACTTGTTTGTCATCTGGCATTCGCCATCTCAATGTTTTGGAAGAACCAACCACGAATCGTCATGTTCAAATCATTTCCAGTTGCGTGTTAAGAAGAGCCATACTGGTAAGGAACTTTAACAAGGAAATCTGAGTCTGAACTTCACAGTGGTTCCAACTGTTTAGATGACAGTGGAATTTCAACCATGAAAATTCTCTACCAAAGCATTTTATTATTGTTACATTTACATTTGTGTGCATATTACTGCAGTCTTGGCCAAACTTGATCGCAAATCCTCTGGGAAATGCCCGAAGACATGTATTATGTCTATTATATTATGTATTAAGTGCGAGATGGTGGTCTAATGGGTTAAACCACTGAACTGGTAAATCAAAGGTTGCTGGTTGGATCCCAGCAGCCACCACCAGTGTGTCCTTGAGCAAGACAGTTTTCTCCTTGTTGCTCCAGGGGGATTGTCCCTGTAATAAGTGCACTGTAAGTCACTTTGGATAAAAGCGTCTGCCAAATGACTAAATTATTATAAATTATTATTATGAAAGGATGAATCACAAATGACCTCAGATCTTCTTTTACATTCACTCCTCTTTGGAGGAATCAGTGGAAAGAGAAATATATCATTACAGTATTGGATGTGGTAAGTGTCCTGAACAGCTTGTCCTTTGAACAATTTTAGCAATCTGAACATGATGGTTGCTTTCAAAGCGTAACATTTAACTTCTCAAACTAAAGTCTTAGGATTGAACCATTAGTGTATATGATGCTCAACTTCTGCAGACAGAGTTCAGACGTCAGGAAGTGTAATATGAGGTTGACATGACAAAAATGGATACTAATAGAAGTTGATGATAGTTATGTAAGGGTGATTCTGCTTTAGTGGTTCAGGCTATGAAATGACTAAAGAAAGGTTAACAGCAAGATGGTGTAAAACTGTGTATTTGTAATCAATTGACAATCCTTCTGTCACTCATACCAACGACGGAAATAAGTGCAGTGATAGCTGTATATGTGGGAGAGCTTTGTTATAACATGACTTTACTGTATTGAAATTTAAATATTAACATCGAACGAACACTTGTCTGCAGATTTGTAAATGAAAGGATTTAATAACGGACTTAAATTGATGTTACATGTAGAATGGTTACAAAGTAAATGCATACAATTGTAAATGATTACAAGTAACAGTTTACAAATATATGTGATATTACCTGAGATATTGGATAGAAAAGAGAGAAAGTTTAGAAGAGAACGAAGAGTCAGAGGAGAAGAGCCATAGCTTCCAGGGAGGAGAAAAGAGAGCCAGAGCTTATCTTATATTTCCTTTTTATCCTTTCCTTGACCATGTGACTAAACCTAACATGATACAATTAAATTGAACAATCAGGGCCACCTTTAACCCCCAGTGTACTGGACCAACAATATACAAACGTCTAGTCCTATAGTTGTTGATCCCTATCTCAGCCTCCCTGTGATCTTGAGAAGGGCAAATGATGCCTTTTGGGAAGAAAGAAGGGGCTGTGACACAGCAATATGTTCTTGTTATTTTTTCCAGTACTACAGTTATATTACATTATGTTTTATGTTAATGTTTAAAGTGCAAATTAAAAGCAAGTCAGAATTACGGAAATAATATTTATGACCAAATTGTATGTAAACTGAAAATATAGATATTGGCATAAGCTAGATTTTTTTGTCAGAAACGGACAATATATATTTTCAGAGGAATATATATTTTTCAAACTTGAAAATGCGTAATGTGTTTTGTTCTGTTGCTAAAGACATATTTCCATGGTATGGTCAACAGTTACTAAGTGGAATCGCCCAGCTGTTTTTGATCAAGTTTATAAAGCTCATGAGAGGTGAAGGGTAATCCATTGGCAATGCTGATGATGTGTTGTCATGGAGAGAAAGGGAGTTTTATATTTTCCGTGAGATGGGCTTTAATACTCCTGCTGAGTACACAAACATTCACAGTTTGAATTTCAATGTAAAGCCAAAATAGAGGCGCTGAACTCTCTAATATCGCTCTTTTTTTATGCTTCATCACCCAATTTTTTGAATGTCAATGAGTTGCATATTATGCAACATTATGTAACTTGGAAAAGATCAAATAGAAGACCAGATTTCACCAGCTTTCCTTACGAACACAAATATGCCCCCTCAGCACTGATAACGCTGCAAAGTCAGAGATTTGCCATCCAAAGGCAACCTTAACTTTAAAGGACATCTTGAATTAGCTGCTATTCATTAATAATCTTTAGTTAAAGGACTAGTTTATACCCAAACAACCATTACCTGCTTTATTTCGTAAGAAGTCACTACATAACAGCAGAGATGACGTATTTTTGTAGGCCAACCCGAAGTTAGCGCCGCACTGGATCCCTCGACCATTTTTCCTATTACTTTTGGAAGATCGCAGAAGATAGATCTGTGGTTAACAAAGGTTTATGATACTTAGAGGTTTTGACTATGAGGATAATCTTTACAAATTACAGCAATTGTTGGTGAATACAATACACGAGTCTATAAACAGACTACACTACGGTCGCTTGATATCAACGTCACCACCACAAAGCCTCCGACAACTTATTAAACTTATTAAAAACGTGTTTTTGCTGCTTAGTTATTTCTCTGTGAACTAATCCCTATCCATGTTTTATAGAGTGTCAATGTTGCATTATTTGTGAGATTTATATGCAAGATGACATCTAATAGACGCCAAAGGATGTAGTCGCTTTAAGGAACTTGTTAGCTACTGACATTTTTAAGAAAGAAAATATAGCTTTTATTAATCACAAACTGGTTATAATAACTGGTGTGATACATGTCATAGAAACGTGAAGACATTTTGAGGTTTTGTTAACCACAGATATCATTTCAGGCAGTTTACCAAAAATCCATAAACTCGCTTCTGGGTTTGCGTACAAAAATATTGAGTTTAGAACAACATTTTTGGGTGTCTCTTTATAGAAACTGGAAGAAAAATGTCTGGCAAGAACTGGCAGAAAACCGGCATCATGGATCAAAGCCTGAGATCAGTATAATGTACTAACAAAATAGCTGGTTTATAATTCCCAATAGATGAGTTCATGTGTCCACTTTTTTTGGTTGTTGTTAAACATTCTTGGCTTAGAATAAAAGCTTTATTTTATCCCAATACATTTTATCTTTTGGCTCTCTATCTCTGACGCATTATCAGGCTGTTTTTATGACTTAGCATCAGGTGGTTTTGGATTCATATTACGGCTGTTGATCATGAATCATTCATGGTGATACTAATATTATGCTGCTCAGAGGCCTTATGATATTAGCTTGTGGAACAACGATATTCGCTTTTGGTCTCCTTTTGCCTTGGCACTACACCCCAGTACACATATACACACTGATTCTGCTCCATTTTGCGCTTGTGTTAGCATACATGTGTGCTCCTTATGCCAAAGAGTCTGTACATCACCAGATACCTTGAGGGAAGCTGGCCAGTTTGGGTGGGGTGGTGGGCTTGGTTCTGAAATAAGCAGACTCCCTTCCTTTTACCATTTGCAGACAATCAATTACTGTGACCGGCTATGCCTCCCTGCGGGGGTTCCACCGCTCCCTGAGAGCCTACCCTGCTGCTCCGACGTATGAGTCAGTGTTCGGAAGTGGCAGGGCATTAGTTCGCATAGCCCGGCTCATCTGAATGCCTCTATAATCTCCAGTGTTGACGGAGCAATCACAGAGAAATAAGGAGGCAGACAACCCCCGCTTGGTACATTGCTAATGTGTTCGGTAGCAGCGTTCTTTCATTCCACAGTTGTTCAGTGTTGAGTTTGGGTTTCATGAGAAATGCAACTTAGAAGTACAAAAGGAGGCTGAGTGTCAGCACGACCTCCATCGATAAAAACATTTCATTTCTTTTATTTTGGCTAGTTGTTGAAGCCAAGATTCCCTTGAGAAATGTTGATGGCTTGCTAATGGAATGTTGTTCACAATTTGGAAGTGGATAAAACAAGATGCTGCTTGTTTAAACAGAAATATGAATAGTAATTGGAAAATGTGTTTATCTGAGTGCATATTTGGATAAAAAGATCTCTCGGGATTGCTTGCTTATATTGCTAAAAAAAAATTATCAAATAAGATGGTGAGGAATAACATGGAAAATCCTGAACAGGCAATGAAGAAATTAACTCTAACTTTTTCTATTCTTTATAGCTGTCGATCTGCAAGGATGCTGTCCATACACACGGTTTGTAGTGCCTCCGAAAACCACACACTGGGTGGCCATAATGCAAAGAGGAAAGTGCACCTTCAAGGAGAAGATCCTGAAGGCGGCCGCATTCAACGCCTCAGCAGTCATTATCTACAATAATGGCTCCAAAGAGGACACGGTCACCATGGCTCATGAAGGTAAGCGCCATAATCTATGTTCTTTTAAATAATAACACTGGTTATTGGGTTACTTGGGTACTGCAGTTACATAGAGGCGTTCACATGCCGTTTAAGCTGTTAATACTCCGACTGATGGCTTATTTGGAATGCAAAGCCTTCAACACCAATGGGAATAATTGGTCCTGTTGAGCTCTGTCCCGATGAAATTTTTATCCAAATGGAAGAGGTGGGGCAGGTTTTAAATAAAACATTGAAGAAACGAAAAATGGCCATGTCAACCTTTAGATGTGTCTGCTTGCACAGTCAGATTCAAAATTACCTTACATGTAAGGGCAGTGTAGTGCAAGGCAACTCTACTTCACGAGAGAATCAAGCAATAGTTTCGCTTTCAAAGTTTGTCTGATGGGAATCACAAGATACTTGCCAATATTGTAAAAGTAGAAATATGACACTATGAGTTTTTCTACATGTATGTAGTCTGTACGTTTTATGCAGTAATGCTACTCAATATCTTCTGTTAGATTTTAATGCAGTGAGTGGAAAAATAATTGCTGAAGGACTAGATAGGAAGCCCAAATATATGTTGTGTGTATGTAAGTGGAAGTTTGTATACGTCACTAAAGCTAGAAGAGTCCTGTGCACTGGAAATGAGACGGTCTGGGTGAAAATGTTGCTGTGCTAAGCAGAAATGAAACAAAAAAGGATTTTTGGTAAAAGCAAAAGCTGACACAGTAGATTTAAGGCCCATTACAGTCCATTAAATGTTTGCAAAATAAACCACATAGATTAGGTAACCACACCATGATGCATCATGCTACACAAAATACCTTATGGTTTACTATGAATTAATGTATTGTCACGGTTGTCATTTTACACTTCGTAGTAGCTTGAATATGTTTTTAATTGATAGTTAATAGATTTTATCACATTTTGTTGCATGGATGTTTTTTTAGTTGTACAGGGCCGGTCGCTGCAGATTATTAGATATTTTCCAAAGTCTGGAAAGTCTCCAAGTCAATATCACAGTCTATATAGTCCGTCTAAATCATAGTTTGTCATAAGGGCTATAAACTTGCCACAGCAAGCAATGTGACGGGGAAACAGGAGATTTGGTTTAAGGACATTCGGACATGGTGAAGGACTGCGCATGGCCGCATGCTGGAACTGATCCACTAGAGCCGTCACTGTTGCTCTGCAGGTGCTCTGTCTACACACACACCCACACTTTTAGCTTGGCACACAGCCAAAAGGTTAGGATGCGTAGGCCACATAGGACGCAACCTAATGTTGGCAAACTTCGCAAGAAGCGTGATAGGATGCATAAAGCAGATGGGGGGTTCGAGGGAGAGATGGTGAGTCACAGCAGCGCTATCAGAACTGGATCGATGAGATGCTTAAATATAGCAGAGTGCATGACTTATTCAAAGGGTCCTTTTCCTCTGCCCCCTATGGGATTCAAACCTCTGTATGCCATCGATCGTTCACCACATGAAAAATTGTTCAGCATGGCATCTGTTTCTTGTGTTTTTATGTACAGAACGAGAACGTTTTCACGTGGGCTCCATCAGGAAGTTACACGTTTAGATCGCTGCGCTAGATACATGTATCTTGTGCGCACACGGGAAGTGTAGATTTTTTTTGTTTGTTTGTGTGTGGGTGGGTTACAAAGTGTGTTCTCAACCCAGGAATATGCAAGCAAAACTGAGACGTGTGCATTGTGAATGAAGAGCTGAGGTGTGATGTCACCCATGTTACAGTTCTTTTTTCTCTGCCGCGTTATTATGCAGCAACAACTATAAATACATGTGAAAAAGTCATTTGTTTCTTGGTTCTGCTATACAGACAATGGGACTATGTGATGCCTGCAAACACTTTTTGTTTATTTGAGCATCCAGACCAGCACAACACAACATCAATTTGACAAATGGCATACATCTGTTTGCTTGGCCAGTAGTTGGAAAGGGGATGTTTGGGAAACCTGTTTGAAAATGGTCATTATTTTTTCAGATTCATTTGAGATCCCTAGTGTCACAAGAATTACACTCTTTACTTTGATGCATTCAGAGGTAGAAAGACATGCAGTTATCATAGTTATCCTACTGTTATTTTACGAAAGTGTTTTTTTCTGCTCTGCATTTACTGACTCCTCATTAGGTTGCGCATTATTATTGTAATAATAAATGTAAATGCATAATTTTTGTCTGTAAGTATTTAATGTCATGTGTGTGCAGTGTGTCTGGAATCTTTGGGACGGTTTGTTTGTGCATCAATGCTTTGCATGTTACTTTCACCTGCTCGCAGAGTCTGTAGATGTAGGTCACGCACGCTGTCTGATTTGACAGTCACAGCTGGGTATTTAACAGTAACTCAAAGAACCCTCGTCCTCCAAGCATCGCTTCTAAAATAGCATCAACACCACCTACAAATGTCCTGTTCTGAAGTGATAAGTGATTGTGACGTTAGCCGAGACACATGTTTTAAAATCAATCAAAGGTAGAGCGCATCTTACATTCAGAATATCAATACACACGCTCTCTGTAGGGTCGAGTCACCTTTGCTATCATGTGCTGATGTAAGACCACCTTTGAGGGAGTTTCCCCTTTAACACGGATCAATATGTGCATAAATAAACATTTGCTTGTGGAAGATTCAGAGCGAAATAAACAGATTTTTATTGCCATTATAAGGTAAGGCTGATCCTGCTTTAAGGTCAGCAGTTATAAATGCATTTATTTACATTTGCAGCTTAATCTTTGGACGATTTTGGATTATAAAAAAAAGAGTTGTTCCCCATGTGGATTGTTTTAATTCGAGCACCAAATGTGTTTCAAGACGCAAGCAGACAGCATCCTAGTTATAGAACAGAGCTGTAGTCTCATTACATTTTATTAAATATAATATGACATAATGAAAGAAACTTCTGAAGGTCAATATCGGTATGGATAACTCGGGCCCAGATCCGATCTAACTCAGACGAGCTGTTTTGTTTAAGGGCCACCTTGTCTTGGCATGCAATGGGTTTAATGGAAGTGAGTTATGTACAATGTGTATTATGACATACGTCTGTTGGTTTTCTCGCTGGTGATGGTGAAAACGGCCTTGGTGTTTATCAGATTTGCGCCCGTCATCAGTCACTGCTGGAGCAAATTGTCCCTGTCCTGTTCTTGCCATCATCTTTACTATTGACAAACTGGCTTCTCAGCCAGGCAGCACGGCGAATGCCTCCCGTTCACACCTGCGCATACACACAAAGCTCACGTACGCCAGTGCGGGTACATATAAACTCACAGCGGCACGTAGACGGAATAATCACTCTTGGGTAAATGCATGAATAAACATGTCTGACGCACAAGACACCAGTGGTGTTCATGATGACATTCTCTGACATTTTCAAACTCTTTGCTAACACTCTTTGTGCCCATGCGACATTCAGAAGTTGGCAGTAAGATTCAGGGACAATTTGCTGTACAGAAACAAATACAGTAGATGTCTGGTCAACCACTGCCCGCATCAAGAGAAACGCTTGATATATGTGGAGTTTAATCCACTGCATTAACTTTAACTACTTAACTCAGAATTTTGATGACGAATGGATTTAATATCAAGAGTGACTCGGTGATGAAAAAGTATAACAGTGGGTGGAAGAGGACGGCTTATGAGTTTTTCAGTGGCTGATATAAAGAGAGCAAGTTGCTATATTGTATATTTTACGTGTATATAGATAGTATCTATGTGAGCACCACAGCTCAACATGTCAAGAGCGTGCATGTAACAAGTTCAAGGAATAGGAAGGAGGAGGCGGAAACCGGCGAAAGTTAACCGTACTTTTAATCAAATTAAGCAATTAACAAAACAAAGGTAAAGTGCCGACAGCTCCCTCAAGGTCGACTGCCGGCCACACAAACATAATAAATCATAACATAAAATCCAGGCCTGATTCTCTCTCGTCAATTACTGCTGTCGCTCCTCTTTTTATGCTTCCGGAACTCCTCCGAGATGCGAGCAATCGTGCCCTCGTCCCGCTCGGCTTGTCACAGTGCACACTGACCATAAGTATTATTATAGTTGTCAAACTGTGCCAAGCTTTCAGGAATTAGAAGAATTGCTTCTCAACGCTTCATATTTCTTTGTTGTAGTCATCATAATGCTTTAAGTAACAGCAGCTCCATGTGGCACCCTTCATTGGGTCTTGTATAACCTGTCTCTTGTGATTCTTTCACAGCCTTGCCGCGCTATTAGCTGCTACAAAGCTGTGAAAGTACATCCGCGACCTTGCAGACCCCATCAGCGTCAAGCCTAAGAAGCAGTCAATTTAATGTTCCATTATGCCATCTCAGTGGTACATCAAAGAACTTTACCTTAAAGAGATGTAACCGTCTGTTAAAGGGGTAATATGGCGCGGATACGTGTTTTTCTGTTTCTTTGGTGGGTTATAAGTTGCCCGTGCGTGTATTAGACACGTACGATTAAAAAATTATAGTGTCGGAACAAACACCCAGACCTGCCTGAAACACCTCGTGTTACCACACCCCCACAAATCTACGTCCGTTCGTGGTATGACTTGTCTAAGACCGTCCAAATGTATAATTGGGGGTACCTGTCAGTACAATTGCTTTGGAACCTGATGCTCCAAATATGGTAAGAAGTCTCAAGTTTGCAGTATTCAGCCAATCACTAAGCACTGCTTAACTGGCCAATCGTAGCGCACCTCGCTTTTCAGAGCAATGAGCTTTGTTAAAAATCTGCGCGTTTCAGAGAGACGGAAGCAAAGAGGAGATACAAAAATGCACGGTATGTGGAAAATACACAGTTTTTTAACCTTAAATCGTGTATACACATTGTATTATATCTGAAACAAACTGTAATATTTGTTTTCGCCGTGTCATTTGGCCCCTTTAAGTCGTGTGATGTGGTGTCATAAGACACAAGCACAGAACGATATGTCAAAGTATCATCTCCAGTTTGGCTGCATATGATTGCAATTAAATACAAGAGACAGTCTGACATCTCTCAAAATATTTATTTTAATGTTAGACATGAAAATACCTACTGTAACACCTAATACATTTCTAGATGTGTTGTGGCCATTGAAGTCCAGTTTCTGTTGAATTTTAACATAATCAAACCTCAGGAGTGACATAAAGTTAGCCAACAGCAATGTGAAAGACTGACAGCATGACAAGACACATGAACACTGAATGATCAAGGTTATAAAACACATTTTTAAACTTCCTAAATACATGCACAAATATTCGTGTTGTATTGCCTAAAAGTGAATATAAAACTTTCTTTGCAGTATTTGAAGTCTGAAACCATCTTTTCTGCTATTTTGACCTGTTTCTCCTGTTTTAATTTTATGCAAATAATTGAAAATAGAAACCATATTTTTATTTGAAATTTGGGAGATTAAAAAGTTAGTATTTCACAGAATACACATTTCACAGAAAATCAAAATTTTACTTGAACACAGACCATAAATATTCAGAAAAAAATGATGTTTAAATGGTCTCTTCATTTTTTTCCACGGCTATATCCTGTTTGTGCTTTTACATTACCGTAATACTGTCATACCGATTCACCTTTCCTTGAATGTTATTTTGACCAGATGAAAAGTTCAGCGCCAGAATTCATAGCTGCATTTCTTTTCTTTTATATAAAGCACCGCTGTAGCCAAATATGGTGAGATTGGATCACTGGCTTGGCGGGATCTGCAATAGGTTTCCATCCATGCAGTTCCAACATTATTACTAATCCTAAGGGCCTGTATTATATCAGTGTCTGTGGCACAGCCTAAGCCCTAGATCTGTGTGTCAGGGCATTGTGTACAAAGTGCATGACCATGTTTGTGTGTGACTGCATGGTGGGGGATGGAAGTGTCTGTCCTCGTTTTGTGTTGCCATGCTTTCTGAGTCAGTTGTTGGAAAGTTTAATAGGTCAGATCGGGAGCATTTTATTGGATTAGACAAGATTAATCCTTCTGTAATATGAGATGATGTGATTAATTGAGAAATAAATGTTATATATAGATGTATTTGTGTCTGAGTTAGTTCAGAGTTTAATATCTGTTTCTTGGAAAATGTAATGTTTTTATGACCTACATTTACTAAAGAAGATTTTCCAACTGGCTAGTAAAGCACTTTGAGCTACATATTCTTAGGTTGCCTTAGATTCTCATATAGTTCAATTTTAATGTCCTTAATAGAGACAGAAAAACAGTTGTTTCAAACCTGTATACATTTTGATGTTCGGTTGTACACAAAGAAAGATATTTGGAAGAATGTTAGCAACTGAAATGTCTGGGGCACCATTGCCTACCATAGCAGAAAAAATATTGTATAATATTGTATAATATAATTTTATAAAACAAAATTATATAGTTTAAAGGATTTAAGAAAACAAACAGTTCTGGGGCACCACAGGACAACATTTTTACTCTACTACGGTTGTCGATGGTGCCTCATAAATCTCAGTCGCTAACATTTTTCTTAACCTCTTTGTGTTTAACGGACCAAAGAAATGTATACAGGTTTGAAACAACTTGAGGTTGATTAATTGATGACCGATTTTTCTATTTTGGGGAACTCTTCCTTTAAGACAAATTACCCAATCAAACCTTTAATCCCAATAATGTCACATGACCTACTCCTCTCTCCACAGGCACCGGGGACATTGTGGCGGTGATGATCACTGAGTCTTTTGGAAAGGAGATTCTGGTCTTCCTGGAGAAGAACCAGACAGTGCTGGTGTCAGTGATGGTGGGGTCACGAGGGCCTGTCAAGAACATCAATCGCGGATCCTTGGTGTTTGTCTCCATCTCCTTCATCGTACTGATGATTATCTCCTCCGCTTGGCTCATCTTTTACTTCATCCAGAAGATCAGAGACACCAGTGCTCGAGACCGCAGTCAGGTGTTACGCAACTCACACTCACAAACCCATGCCATTTCAGCTTTCGGAGTTCAACGCAGCTCCTTTGAATACACACACACAAAAACACACTTGCGGATTGCCTCAGAACTTTGCCAGGTTTTTCTAACAAATACGTCCCTGGAATTTGGCTGTCTTATCTGACCTTCAAGAACTTCCTGTGTGTCCAAAGATGCGAGGGAGTAAATGGCTCAGCCTTCCCAGCTCATGAAATCTTAATGTAGGGGGGTTTGTGTGTATGTGTGTGTGCCTGTGCCTGCTTCAGCGTCTGGTTTCACACAATCATGCACACACACAGACATCAATTCCCTGGGGTATTGATGTGTATCTGCCCTTTGTCTTATATCAGACTTTTGAATTAAATATTGACATTCTGGGCTATAATCGTAAGGCTGTAGTAACAGCTCCTGGTATGCGCTATTTAAAGCGATGTCAAGTCTGAATTAGGATCTCACGTCTGCATTTACCTTGGTAACATTTAAAGGGATAGTTCACCCCAAAATAAAATTTCTGTCATCATATACTCACCCTTGAGTTGTTCCAAATCTGTATAAATGTCTTTGTTGAACACAGAGAAAGATATTTGGAAGAATGCTTGTAATGAAACAGTTATTGGCCACCATTGACTACCACAGGAGGAAAAATGACAATGGTAGTCAACAGATACATCCATTACATTCTTCAAAATATTTTCTTTAGTGTTAACCAGAACAAAGAAATTTGTAAGGAAATTTTTCCTACTATGGTAGTCTATGGTGAGCACGAACTGTTGGGTTAGAAGCATTCTTTCAAATATCAGAACAAAGACATTTGATGAGATTTGAAGGATCAGTTAATGACGAATTTTTTTTAATTTTTGGGTGAACTGTTCCTTTAAAATCTGGTCAACTAGACTCATTGGATAACACAGACATTAAAAATGCATGATTTAAAATATAATTGAAACTTGAAAATAAATCTGTTAAAGGATTTATAAATGTGAACTATGCTTTTTTTAAAGTATTTAAGATTCTGCAATATTTCTAGGTCCCTAAACAAATGCATGCAAATTAATGCTGGCAACCGTGTTAACTTCTGTGTACAAAAGATCAAATGTTTTGCTTGCATTGAGGCACACAAGATGTTCTTTGGCACTTTCTCAAATCATGATAAGATAACTTGAATCATCAGGTTCTACATGTCTATGCCAATTCATTTGGGCATCCCAAATTCGCTCAGATTTAGAAATTCATTTTATTTCACCTTATCAATTTAACTTCTATCCTGACTGTGAAACCCCACTTTATATACTTGAAGCTAACTCTTGGAGCTAACTCTGTTTACTACAGGTTAACACTAGATCCCTGTGCACACCCGTCAGTCTTTTACGATTTTAATAAAGAAGACATTACTTGACTGATTTATTATCCTTTTTACTTGTGAAGACCATTCTCACGAGTCAATTTTAAAAGGTTTTAAGAGGACATTTTGAGGCCCTTACAAACACACTCAAACAAGTGCACGCACATACACACTTTAGCTAATGCAAATCCTCTGGCCCCTGTTGGCCCTTTGGCTTTTTTCTTCAGACTGCCGGCAGTAAATCAGCTTGCTGTTTATTTAGCAATAAACAGGCAGCATGAAGACAGGGGACATCTTATAACAAACCTATACACTCACATAGACAATGAACTGCTCATCACAGACTGCACTCGGAGTCTTTTATTAATGGTCCTCTCTGTTAGTCCTTTTATTGACTATATTCTCATTTGCCTCATATAATCCTGATAAACATTCTGTTATGCTCCTTTTACCACTACAGCTACTGCACTATTATCAGTGATGTTTTCCCCGTTGTCTTGTTTCTGATTTGTACTTTTCTATTACTCAGCCTTTTATTTTTCCACTTTGTTTAGATCTTTTAATTTCCTGTTTCATTAAATCAAGCCGCAAATCTAAAATGATGTGAATTGCTTTCTCTCGTCTTTTGTTACTATAGCGAAGGCTGGGAGATGCTGCCAAAAAGGCCATTAGCAAGCTGACTACCAGGACAGTAAAAAGAGGGGACAAGGTAAGGTTGAGGTCATGGCTTGTTTACTTTTTCTGTCATGACTGGTGCTATAGTAAGCAACACGGTTACTTCTTATAGAACTGTTATTCAGTTCTTCATTCATAATCTGTACTCGGTGCATGACTCGCTTTTGCATCATACTTGTATAACAACATACAATTTCAATTACAAAGTTATCAGCTATGAAAAGAAATGTTACAATATACTCTAGACAAGAATGATTGATGCTGCAATTAGAAATGTCGGCTAAAAATAAAGACAGGAAGTTTTCACATATCCATTCAAAATAATCATACTTTGTGTACTACACCAAAAACATCCCAAGAAAAATCGCTGACCCATGTGAGACTGACAGGTGAGTGATGCGCTAAAGAGGATCGTGAGTCTTCACAGCTGTTGGCTTTGCAGAAGTGGGTGGAGCCATGCCAGTCAGTGCATATCATAGCCCAGTCAAGGTCAGCTCACATCAGCCATGAATAAAACATCACTGGCCTTAGAGAAGTGCTGCAAGAAATTGAAACCTTTCATCTAAGGGAGGTCATGCTGAGCCGAGATCATCTGCGCCCCTCTCTCTCTCTCTCTCTCTCATAATTACCCAGGCCATTTAAAGTCTGATAATATTGTCGTGTTTGATCAGGTATGGTGCGTTCACCCGCACCGAAGCATCCTTCATACTCCCTTAAGCTTCACAGCCGTAGCTTCTCAGCCCCTGAGTATTGGCCTCGGTCCCTCTGCAGGGACGGGCTGGACCACAGTCAATGACTCTCACGCTGAAAGGGGCCCATTAGAAACAGTACACCGCTCACCATAACCTGACCTTGACCATGCAGAGTAGACAGGACACTGCCAGGTGACGGAAATAGCATCTAGAGTAGAGAAGGTACTTCCAGGAAGAACAGGGCAGGGTGTGATACAAGACCTAGGAGGGGTTTTTATCACATTCTTAATGGCGTCACGCAGTGGGCGGTCTGCTCAGCTGACTGAATGATGTTCTGCCTGCTACTGGAGATATATGTATGAGGATAATGTACGGTCGGTGTACAGCTTGCAATTTTGATAACCAACTGTACATTACCCTGGGCCATATATAAATACATGGGCATGGAATATTACTTTGCTATTTGCATATTTGCTTATGTTTTATTGCTAAAACACCTATTAGGGAAAAAACTGTAAGAATATTATGATACTAAAGGTGCTGTGTGTAATTTGTTTGAGGATCTATTGACAGAAATGAAATATAATATATATATCTATGTCTTCAGAGGTGTATAAAGGAATGAAGACCTTACAGGTCTTATAGGCCTTTCACACATACAGTCTTTACTAGTAAATTGCGAGAAAATTACAGTTAACAGATCATTTGTGAACAGAATCTTTCAGGTAAATGGGTACTCCCAATTTACCAGTAATTGAAATTGTAAGATTACTGGCAAATTACCAATATGAGGCACTGTGTGAATGAAGAATTAGAATTACCGGTAAGAGCACGTACAACGCAAGAAGAGCTGACTGCATTTGGCCAATCACAACACTTTAACGCAGATGATGCGCACACTCTGTGCTGTGTATCTCTTCACATTTCTTCAGTGAAGTTGTTCAAAACAGTGCCAAACACTTTCTCATGTATTCACCAGCAGTTTTACTTTCTCAAGTCACTGCATTCGTTGTCATGTAGTTCAGGGCTGCGTTTCCCAAAAACATCGTAAGGCAAAGTGCATAGTTAAACCAATCGTACAACTCATATTATGGCCTCTCCAGATTACACCATCTTTTTCATCCGTTACGATGTCAATGTGTCAGATTTTTGCAATTTTGACTTTGCAAACTTGACATTTCGTTCACAAGAAACAATAGCAGACTATGCGTGTCCTCCTGACTAGAACTGGTTTTCGTCTTTTACGATGTTGGTAACGTTGACTGCATATGTGATGTCATTGAGTAGGCTTTACCATAGTGACCGATCTTCGGAAAGAAGCGGCTGCAGAAGAAAAATAAACCATAGATATGGGAATTGAAGCAGCGTGTTTTGAACTGGATGTTTTGGTATCAGAAAAGCGCAAAAAAAGAAAAAAATCCCAACAGTGGACACGTTCCTGGATTGCAAGACGGGGGCCGTATGGGTTGTCCATTCTACTGAGAGAAAGTTATGTTTAGCATGTTATGTTTCGCGTCAGCAATTATTCGCCAGCATTTCTCTTTTTTAATTCTATTGTAGTAGTCCTTCGAGGAAACATCATACAGACAGGAGTACTGTTGCCATAATAAGTTGCCACAACATGTTTTTAAGACACTATCTTATCGGCAAATTGACAGTATGCCGTTGAATGGCATATTTGTGTATTTAACATACATTTTCCAGAATGACTTTACCAGTAAATAACCAACATTGCTGTGTGAAAAAGGCTATCGAAGCAAGTTTTTACATGTTTTTTTTTTTTTTTTTTTTTCAGAATGAGCTATTTCTGTCTACATGCACCGCGGGTCCCCTAACATTGCATTTGTCATGTTGTTTCTACAGTGGCCCTAAACTGACAAACGTCTTTACAGAACGCATTTCGTAAATACATGATCTGCTTCGGCAAAGTAGCGAAACGTTTTTCGACATCTTCATGCAGTGAGATTCGCAATCTCACCACTATACGCCAATACAATTTCATAAACTGGACCTTTAATTTATATTGTCAATCCATAGGATTAGTTAGTTTACATATTTAGAGACGGTGTTGTCTTCTGCATGCATCCGATGCAACTGGTTAAACAACAACTGCTAAACTAACAACTGGTAACACAGGGTAATGCAGGTACTATGAGTTGTCGTGACCTTACAAACAATTTACTTACAAATATATGAATATAAATATGCCTAAATAATGACATATACCGTATTTAAGGTAATAGTAACAAATGAATAAAACATGTAATGTATTTGTCTTCTTGGCTAAAACAGGATAGGAAATGTTTTGTCTATACATGTTACAAATAAGCTAATAAGATATTTTGGTAACACTTTCCTGAATGTATAATGCATTATAAAAGTAGTTTTAAAGCATTGTAATGCCAATTTTAATGCATTGTAAGGTTTTATAAATAATTGTTATTACAGTTAATACATTATAACACTTATCAATTCATTGCTACACTACACATTTTAAATTGGTTATAATTCTTTACAACTACTTATAATGCATTCTAACACACATTATGAAGAATTATAATGCATTTTACAGAGTTAGTTTGTCATATTTTACTACAGCCTTAGCAGTTCGATTTCTCATCAGTTGAATCACTTCAAAGTCATCTGTTTGGAGAATTTAGTTGACTATGTAGTTTCAAAGCAAGCACACAGGCTTCTTAACTGAAGCCTAAATGGTGCTCTTAAGAATAGCCGGATGAGATGAAAAGAAGGGCGAGGTCTAAAGATCAAATCAATATGGAGCGAATGCAGGTGCTCAGGGCATATCACGGCATTTAAAGAGAAAGTCACACCTGCTTTATTACCTTTTCTCAAAGATATGTGCCATAAGGCCAGCATTCATATTTTAAAAGAATGGGTGTGTGATGCTCAAGAAGGGAATGAGCATCAATGACTCTGGGTCCTAAAGGAAGTTTATTATGTTACTGCATGTTAATACTGTGAGATGAATTTGGGAATTCGTCAGTTATTGTGAATTTCCTTCTGTTTTGTCATCTATGACAATTTGATCGAATTTTGCTGTTCATTGTTTATTAAAGTGATAGTTTACCCGAAAATGAAAATGCTGTCATCATTAAGCCTACTCAATTGCTTGTCATTTCAAACCTTTATGACTTTCTTTCTTCTCTACAACACAAAAGAAGATATTTTGAAGAATGTTGTTACTGAACGGTGATGGCACTCATCCACTTACATTGGTTTTGTGTCTATACAATGAAAGTCTATGGGTGTCGCCGCTGTTTGGTTACCAACTTTCTCATATCTTCTTTTGTGTTCTGCCGAAGAATGAAAGTCATACAGGTGTAAAGTGACAAGAGGGCAAGTTAATGATGTTTAGGTGATCTATTCCTTTTATTATGAATTCTGAAGGTGTGGCCTAATGATGCTGTTTTTGCTTTCATTTGGGTGTTTTATCTAGAGTATATTTCTTAGACTGTTTAAAAGCTTTAACTCAGTTTTTTTGTCTTCTTCATGTTTTGCAGGAAACGGAACCCGATTTTAATCATTGTGCAGTATGTATTGAAGGTTACCAGCTAAATGATGTGGTCCGCATCTTGCCTTGCAAGTAAGTTTATATGTGTTTGCAAGTCAATGTGTTTGGCATTTTCATGAACATAGTACACTTTGTGTGCCATTTTATTTCAAACAGATATAAACAAATGTCTACAAATGTTTAATATTGATTTGTTCTTTTTAGAAAGGAATAAAGTGTAGTTATACGTCACAAAATGTTGAAAACTTGCAAACGTCTTTTAGTAAAAGTTAATTAATAGTAAATAAATCAGCTTTCATAACATTTCCTTTGACCTCTTAAGGTTGGCAATCAATTTTTTTTGGGAGGCTACTGACTGGATTATGACCTTTATCACCCTGAATTGATTTCAGTTTCATTTTTACTCCTCCATGAATGTACCACCTGTAACATAGTTGTCATAGCTAAATGTACAGCAGCAGAAAATATAGGGTTGTTCTCTCTCCATAAGCACAGATTTATTTTGCAATCAGGTTCCCACCTCAAAATTTACATAAATGGTCGAACGACATTTTCAGAGAGAGAGAGAAAGATCCGAGGTCACGTGCTGTTGTGACTTTGTTGCGGAAATATGGCACTGCTGTGACTGTGATTCACTGGCCCTGTCTAAACGGCCCTGCTTATTTTTAGCAGCGTCATCTTCCAGTGACCTCTCGGCAGCCGACACAAACACGTACACACATACTTACTTACATACACAGACACGCTATTCACACACAATGCATTTAATGGACCTGACATATGTACACACGCAAATACGTAAACATGCCCTTTCCGACAGCTTCAGACACCATCTGCTGGGTCTGACCCGGTCACACAGCTGGAAGTCTGGCCGGTAATTCTGCGGATCACCTTACAGCAAACACACAATCTAAAACACATATGCCATACATTAGTTTGGTTGGCTTTGTAGCCTCCTCCATAAATTGGTCATAATTACATTTTGTAGAAAACAATAATATTTTAAGTGCCTTATTCATAATTATCACGTCGAGTTTACATAAGATGTTAATTCGTACAGTAACTATTCAGTTACACTGTTGAATTATTTTTGACCGATTCAATAAATGAACTGGTTCGTTTGTTCTTAAATCAAACTTCACTAGGATATGTTTGCTTTTGCATCCAAGACAAAACTGTACCATAGGAAGCCGTGTTGTCTTTCTTTCACAGTGCCCTTTGTTTTATCACATTTCATTTAAATCACCCTGCAAACTTACAATTCGAGTAAAAAAAATGTATACTGCCGTAGTGCTGCTCAATAGTATTGCTGGAAAGATCTGGGCTCACGTTACAACCGCATTTACACAAAAGATCGACAACATGCAGTAACACATAATGGTTCTCATAAGTATATTATTGTGTAGCCTTATCTGTTAATTCTGCAGGAAATCTACTGTTTCACAGCAATACAATTATTTTTGTCATCCTAAACCCACAACCAAACACCCACCCACCCACACTCTCCCTCTTTCTTTCTCCATGTGTGTCTCTCTGTAGACTGTACTGTAAAGCAGTAAAACGTTAATCCTGAAGCTGGTTAATTGCATTGTTCTATGTGGTTCTCTGTGTACGGCTGAATCACTGCCTCACTCCTATCAGATCAAATAACACTCTCACAAGCCAGTTCCTGCTACTGGCATCCTGCTGCTCACCACCCAGAAACTCTTAGTCATGATGAGTGACAGCCTCAATCTTACCATATATGAACCATCCATGGCTTTCAGTGTTAGTTTGGGCATTTCTGTTGGTTTTGGGATAATCTGCATGCTAGCGGGAATATTTACAGCTCTTCTCTTCCGGGGAATGAGATTCCTCAGAATATTGATGACTCATGTTGCACTCATGGGTGTGTCCAGTGTTTTTTTATTATGTTTTTTAAAGTGACACTCACTTAAAGCAATTCGCTTGTAGGAACATAGGAAATACATCAACACACGAAATAAAAATAGCCTGCTCTGTTAGTGATTTAATGGGGCCATTCAGATACAACTGTAACCTGATGTACACTATACAATAGTCATGCAATATGTATGAATACTCTGTAAAGAATATTCAGAGCTAGTTAAGTTCTGAAATAGCAGCGTCATATGGTTGAAAGAAGGGGGTAAATTTGTACTGCATGAATGTGAATGACTGAACATAGAAAATGATTCATATATAAAAAGATCACCTATAGGTTGGGATATATATTGGTTAGAATATTTAAAATGAGTCTTGATATTGTTAGCAGAAATAATCGATTTTGAAGAACAGTTTATGGTGGCGTGAGTTATGGCAGGGCCTTCTGTTTTTTGGGCATTGGCAGATGAGAAAGTGTTATGAAAATGTAATGTGTTTTGTTTTGGTGATGGTAAAGGTGCACAAAAGATGAACTTTAAATAGGGTCATTTTAAAGGTCCAATGTGTAATAGGTCCAATAGGATCTATTGACAGAAATACAATATAAAGTACATAACTATGTCTTGAGAGGCTTACATAATGAAGTGTTATGTTTGTATTACCTTAGAATGAGCTTTTTCTATCTACATGCAATGTGGGTCCCCTTACATGGAATTCACCATGTTGTTTCTACAGTAGCCCTAAACGGACAAATTGCTTTACAGAGTGTGCTTTTTAAATTAAAAATCTCATCCGGCAAAGAAACGTAAGTGTCACGGCATCTTTTTCTGTGTCAGCCACCGTAGTGCTTCGAGAGTGAAGGGTGGAGTAAGCCATTGGTTGCAATTCGCAACCTCCCTGCTAGATGGCGCTAAATTTTTTTACACTTGACTATTAAGTTAAATGGTCTTCATGAACTATTTGCCCAAACGTATGTAAGTATGTAATAAATATGTCAGAATCATAACTATAAAATCTGTCCTTATCTCATTGCTGTATACTCCATAAGTACCTGTGCTCTCTAAGCATGAGAGGCTCCCCGGCCACAATCAATAACTCATAGTATAAGTAATGGAAGCGCACTTGACCCAACGTTCACCATTCAATTTACGTCCCAGCACATTAGCTTCCCTGTTTCTCCAATACCTTTCCTATGGGGTGCGACCCTCACTTTATGACCTCTCTAACCATGATATGCATGTTATGCAACACCTTGTCTGACTGCAAAGTAAATGCAAAATAGTACAAAGATTAAGCCCACACGCAGCTCTAGTCTGCTTCACTTTGATCTCTTTAGTAGTCTTTGTGTTGTAAGCACCCTCATCATTAATTCATTTGACCCTTGTTTGTGTGTTCTCCATCAAAGCAAATAAAGCTTTGTTGGAGATTGTTGGCGCTCTCGCCTGGCTATAGGATCATTTCATAGCGTCCACTCAGTACCCACAAATCAGAGCGTGGCAGAGGCACTTAGCATTGCACAACATTCTTAGATAACTTCCTTAAATGCATTGCTGAAGTTGTGCTCCAAGAACTCTCCTGTCAGGTGGTGTGCGTACCGGAGGAGAGCAGGAATGTAACAGCCTTTAAAAGCAAGTCAAACAAGTTGACTGAATGACATACAGTATCTTATTAAGAAACCTCATATTATCTCTTAAAAACTAAAAAGTTCTTCTGGACCAGTGTTTGACTAGCTTTGTTTATGTCGTCCAAAGTGGGCTATTCTAGTCCACATAAGTGCTTCTTGATGTAATGCCAGAGGGCCGTATAAGCATGTCATATAAATATTTGTAGATTTTGATATACGTTTCCATAAAAGAACAAGCTAATATTTCTGATGATATGACTGTTTAACTTACGAACATAATTGCATTTGGTTGTCACAAAGGCATAAATAACAATGAGCTAAATTGTACGGGTCCTTAGAGTTCGAAATTCGCTGCTGTTTCATTATATACAGATATGATTCATACAGATATGATTGGTAATATTGCCAATACTGCATACTGTATGCATCTTTCTAAGGAGAGGTAACTCTTTTTATTCAAGCCCTTAACTGATGTAAGAAATGTCAAGTTGATTGTTACCGAAACTGTTACTTTAGGGCAAATTTTGAACAAAAATATCGAGTCATGCCTTTATACCTGATATGGCAAGTCTCGAGTGCATTGTGCATTAAGCTCTTACCAATGTTACGTTTATTGAGTGTTACAGTTATCCTCTCTCCTAGCAAAAACATTCCCGAAACCCGTCATACCTGAAGAATTGCATTTGGCCTATATGAAATACTTGAATAACCGGCAGATACACTTGGGTGTTGTTCAAAATCAATGTAGTTCGTAAAACCCTCACACTGCATATCTGACCGTCAGTGATAAACATTCTGCAGAGCCACAATGGCCGCCTTGTTTCTAGCAAGAGCCACAATGGCCGGCTTGTGCAGAGAAACTCGGTTATGAAGAGGGTTTCCGCCGCTGAGAGCTCAGGGTCTTTCCTGCAGTGAACACAGCTCAGATTGTGTGGCAGCCGGATACGAGGAGGAGAGACTCAAAAGCGCTCTATGAAAGCTCATGTTGCTGCTTTTGAAGCCCACCAGCTACTTCTTTTTAATCTGCCTCGCTCACTCTGTCTCTAGTTGTAATGTGGATGTGTAATGCACTTCTTGAACCAATGTTCTCAGAGCAGTTTCAAATTTTCATTGTTGCCGTAGAGAAATGAAAGGATTTTACATAATTGAACATAGTTGTTGGTTAAAAATTATTTTCAAATGCTTATGGATATTATTGGTTGGAACCAAATATAGCGTAATAAAGAAAGTGATGTAGGTGAGGTTTATATTTGTGTGAACTAATGAGATCATGGGTTCTTGTTTTATTATTAAATGTCATAATGTTCTCTCTTAAGGCACGTCTTCCATAAAATGTGTGTGGATCCATGGCTAAATGAGCACTGCACCTGCCCTATGTGTAAACTCAACATACTTAAAGCACTGGGAGTTATGGTGAGTACATTTTTTTTTTTTTTTTGAGTACATATAAAGACACGTATTTACCTAATATCCCTAACATAAATTTGGGATATTCCATTTACTTTGATTGTTTTTATATTAAGCTAATTATATATATTTTTATAACTAACACTAAACCAAACCAAAGATATTTATATTAACAAGATGCGAAGGAAGTCCCGCCTTCCAGTAAAACGAGCCAATTGTCAGTCAATAAAGACTGACGATTCTCTGGGACGGGGCTCTCGTGAGGCACTTGCCAGCCTGTTTAGAAGAAAATAGGAAAGCAAAACTATTATTTTTACGTCCGGGAATATCCCCAAAGGGACAGAATTGACTGACTTCTGGGAATAGTTTTGTCCCAAATGTATAGCTGAGTAATACCAAACACGTTTAAATGTCATACAAAAACAACAGGCACATGAAGTCTGTGGCCAGTCCGTTATGAAATATATGAGAATGCTTCTTTTTTGGTTTTGAAAATACCATCATGGGGGCTTGTGGGGAACCGGAGGGCATTGCTCCCCCAGATTTTCCTTGATCCGGCCCCTCCAAAAAAGTCCAGCTGATAATGAAAAGAATGAAGAATTAAAGGCATTGTTCAGCCAAAAACTGCAATTTCACGTTTATTTACTCACCCTCAGGACATCCATGTAGAACCATAAAGAAGATTGTTTGGTACATCCGCAGCCCGCTCTGCTTCATATAATGGGAGTCTATTAGGTCCGCCGTTCTAAGAGTTCCTAAAGCACATAATTCCAAAAAGCAGATCCTGGCGACATGTTGACGTTTCATGAAGTGACTCGTTTGATATTTTCATAAATTTGAACGTTATTTATTCGCCATATTGTACAGCCTCAACACTCCCTTTCTGCAGGTGGCGCTAAACGTACCAGACGCTGGTATGCCATTCGCCACCAAATACTACAAGAAGAAGATTGCGATTGTGTGCAGAGGCTGCACATTATGGCTAATTTTATTCAAAATGAGGTTCAGTTTTATGAAAATATCAAATCATTTGCTTCACGAAACGTCAACATGTCGCCAGGAGGCGCTTTTTTGAATTATGTGCTTTAGGAGCTCTTAGACAGGTGGACCCCATAGACTCCCATTATATGAATCACAGAGGGCTGCGGATTTACCAAACAATCTGCTTTATGGTTCTACTCAATCTGTCACCTACATGTCGGACGGAGTAAATAAACGGCAAATTGGAGTTTTTGGCTGAACTATCCCTTTAAATACTTTGTATTATCTTTGAAATAATGACCACAGAATTATGCATGCAAAGAACTATGAGTATTTTATTAGAAAAACTGTTCATAAAATCTCCTCAGCTGGACCAGCCTCGTAATTGTTCATAGCATGTCCAACGAATGTTTTTGTTTTATCCAGCACTGCCCTCTGCTGGTCATGTTAGTTATTTCTCAAAGATGCTTGATCAAGTTTTCATTGTTCTAATCAAGTGTTAAATCTCATCAATTTTGTTCATTTCTGATGTTAATGAGATATTGTGTGATTTTCTATAGTATAAAATTCATCATTGTAACTTAAATATCATCAACATTTATTTGTTGGATTAAGACATTCATTTATTTACAGCCGAACCTGCCTTGTGTGGACAATATGGGTTTTGACATGGAGCGGATGTCCCGCAGCCAGACGTCCAGCCAGAGAACGGCACTGATGGACCTGTCTTCTGAGACCAGCATCAGTCTGGAGCCTCTGCGGCACTCCAGTTCATCCCAGCACCCCTCCGACGATGAGCTCATCCCTCGAACCGGAGAGATTAACATCGCTGTTACCAGTAAGAACACAACTTCTTCATTTAGATGATTTTTTTTAAAGCTGAAGTGTGTAATTTCACCACATAGTCCTGTCAAGATATCTTAGCAGACTGGTGACAGCAGAGTCATCATTTCCTTACATGAGTAGGATTTTTGTACTTATTTGAACAATCCTTGGAACTGGGAAAGGACAAAGTATTGCATAATAAGAAATTACGCACTTCATCTTTATGTTTCTCACCTCCCTTGGATTTGAGCTCTTTCTCTCTCTGTCCTTCATTTCCTCCTCAGCGGGGGGTAAACTTTTCTGCATCACTCCACCTGTTGTTCAGGGACATCTGTGTGCTGTGACTCATGCGCTCTGTCCTACTGCCGCTGAGACTCACTGATGTGATCAGGTGTCTGTCCTAAACGCACTGTGTTCTGCCCCTTACTGTCTAATGTTCTAGATTCCACAAATTACAAGTGTGTGTGGTAAGAGTAAACCTTACTGTATGTTATTGGGACCAAATAAATAGTAACCACAAAGATAGAAATAACAGGCATTTTTACCCTTGAGGAAACAGTTAAATGACAAAAAAAGTAATTGATGTTTATTATGTAAAAATTCAGATTTTTTTATGTAACACTCTGTCTACACTGGACTCGATTGTCGCGCTGCATTCAGTGTGGACAAAATTAACATTATAATGGGTTCTAATGCGTTTTATTGTCTTTGGTTGCGTCGCATCGCACGGCGTCCGGTGTAGACACAGTTTAAGGGAATGGTTAAATTCACCATGGAATCGAAATGCAAATGCTTATTTTTTACGGAATTGCACTGTTTATAAATAATATCTCCATGCAAGTCAATATTTTTTTTCATCATTATTATTTAAAAATCAATTTTCATGTGCCTTCATAATCCTTAATCAAAAACTGAAAATTCCCCTCGCCTTCCTAATGGCAAAATCTCCTCTGCATGATGTATGTCTTGGCCTGGGGGCTATATTTACTGTCCATTGGTCAGGCATCCAACTGCCAACAATCCAGAAAAATCCTGAATGATGAAATCCTTTTCTCTATTCCGAAAAATAAACATTGCAACATCTGTTTCATGTTGACGTTAAGGATAGAATATACACTTAATGCAGTATAAAATCATCGTTGTTAAGGAAAGTCCTTTAAAACCTGGCAACACAACGTGCAGCATGCAGTTTGATCTTATCTCCCAAAACATGTTCCCCTGTAACAACAACTGGGGCTGATAAAACAAAAACACATGACTAAAATTTCATGTGTAGAGGGGATTTCAAAATATCGTATTCCCATTCAAATAACGTTTAGACGATTTATATGAAGTGCAATTAAATTGATCGGAAATAAACAAAATTGAATCTGCGACTTATGCAAAACAAAAATACTGTCACGTTTTTATTCATACTACTAATAGAGATATTATGTATGTACTATGTTTACTTGAGTGTGTTATTTAATAATTTCCTGTAATAATTCAGTCCATTGCATTTTTGTTATGCTTTATATTAGCCATTTGTTTGCAGATATAGTTTTTGATAGCATCATACTTGTATGCACGGTCTCTTCATAAGTATGTTAAAAGTGATAACCTTCTGTTGTGTATTTATTATTTGCCAGACTTATATAATACGATTATTCCCAAAAGTTGTAACCCGTCTTCAGGCCCAGAGTTTATATTGCAGTGATTATGACACCCATAAAGGTGTATCTGCCTAAATAGCTCTGCAATTTTTTTATTTGTTTTGAAGGGTCATTTCTAAAATTCTGTGATCGATTGTTGTCTTATTTCACCAATTATGTTGTAATTTTCTCAATTCCTGTACTAATATGTAAAGAAGAGAGAAATGTGAAGTAGTCAGCTGCTACTTTTTCTTGTCCAGTGGTCTTCAGATGCGAGATTGATGCTGCTTTTTAAACATCTTGCTAAACCAGCACTACATGTCGTGTGCGCTGACTGTGCTACATTCGGTTGAGCTTTCTCCTCTTGTTTGCGCTGTCTGGATCATTGCTGTCCGGTGGTTTCCTCTCCTGTTATATGGATAAGAGACACGCTCCTGTTTCTTCGCGCCGCCGCCTTCACCTGTCTCCAGTTTCCTCTTCTCTTCGGCTTTCTGTGTCGTGATCATACCCTGGCCCCGCCCACTCCAGAAAATGACCCCTCCCCTTTTACTCTGTTAACAGAAGAGTGGTTTATTGTTGCCAGCTTCGCCGTCCTCTCTGCTCTCACACTTTGTTACATGATCATCCGAGCTACCACCAGCACCCCCACTGATGAGTGAGTATTTTGCTTTAAAAGACTGTGTGTCGAGTCTACATACAGTAATACAGCATCCTCCTACAACCAACCACAGTAACTTTACTTGGTATATTTTAAATGGAGTTTAATTTCTTATGTAGACAGGAATTAACAGGCACATTTAAATGAGATTTTTAATTTATTCTACAATGACGATATGCTTTATTATGTTTTATGTTTTACAGAATGATGTTTGAATGAAGATGTTTCCTGGTCTCACACATCCTTAAATCTCACTTGTGCTAATTGCTCTTCAAGCTCACTTAGACATTTATTGGTAGTGTTAGGAGTCATTTTTATGTTTGTAGACTTGAGCTGGCTCATAGCTTTTCACTGGATGACATTGCCAATGAACCTCTACTGTTGTTTGAACCAATTGCTTTATTTAATGAGCACATTTTCATTTGTTTTCTTTTGCTTAAATGCATAAAGTGTCTTACATAAACATTAAATAGATTTTAATTTACTTTTTCATTGTATTGTGAATTAGATGTTAGAAGTAGAAATGTGTCAAAACACATCGTGTATTAAATGTGCTTTATGCAAAAGTGTTTGTTTGTTGTGCTGAAATGTAAGTTTGTTGAATGGATCCTTCTGTCATCCTCAAGCTGCTGTGATGATGCTTATGAGCAGTCCAGACAGAAAATATGTCTTTTTATTTCATTTTTACTGCTTGATGTTTGAGAGTTATCAGCTAAATTAATGCAAATATGTTTGAATATGTATTGGACTCTCATTGGTTGCAGAAAATACTGCCAGATGAACCAAAATGTTAAAAATAAACATTGGTCAGAATGGACAGGGTGATGTGCAGTGGCATAATAAACACACAGGTCATAGTGTAAATGTCTCTTTTTAGGTCACAAACTTTCATGCTTGACTTTAGAGAAAGTTGGACTTTTACTGTAGATGGTTTCAAAGTAACAACATAAAAACTTTTCTGCGCATTTTTGCTTTTGTGGCTCATACATACATATCCGCAAAGAATAGAGTCCAAGTAAACAAATTATTAATCAATATACAATTAAATTCAACAAATTGTTTATGTAATACAATTGTTATAACATATAAATTATAAATAAATATTATAAATTAAATCAAATATAAATTGTTTGGGTCAGGTGCGTGTGTCCGATGAAATCGTCTATACAGTAGTTGTGCTGTCAGTGATGTGTACAATTTTGGGAATAATTTGCGTTTTTCTATAGGTGCAGGATCCTTGCATAACATCACTGTACTATTAATGCTTACGTTTCATTAAACAGTGATTTATGTCGAGCAGCAGTCCTCAAAACAGCACACAACTATGATGGCAGATTATGTTCACAGTTAATGCATTGAGCAAGAAATTATATCACCATGGACCTATTATGAAACTATAATGGGTGAAAGCAACTGTGATGGTTGTTCATGTGGACATAATTTGCTGCATTGCGGTGTATGGTAATATACTGTACATTTTAACCCCTGTCTTTGTGTTTATACTGATATTTAAAATGTACCACACCACTTAAGGTATCTTTGCATTTTAAAGCCAAGTAAAAAGATATGGTTTGTGATGTTTTTGGTTCAGGATTTTCTGCTTTTTTTCATTAATACAATGTATTATCTGCTTTCATAATATGCAGTTGTGTGAACTCACACTGGCACATACACACATTTGTCATAACCATATGGAACTACTTGTGTAAATAAAACAATGTACAATTACATTATATACTTTCCATGTTAAAATAAAGAGCATATGCTGGTTTGTTATGTTTTGATGCTGGTTTGTGCTTGTTTAAACTGGTCATACTCTGGTTTAAGATGGTCATATGTTGGTCCTAGTCTAGTTTAAACTGGTCAAATCAGCATCAAAAGATACCTAACCCAGCATATGCTGGTTCTTTCAAGTTTTGTAAAGTGTTGTATTGGTTTGTCATTAGTCTGATGGTGCTAGAGAGAAACTAATTTTGTACTAAAATGAAGATTAACCAGAACTTGCATATTAGAGTTAGACAAATCTTTACAATCTACATAAGCAGAAACCTTAAGTTTATCAAGATGGTTAAGATTATCTTTAATATTTCATTAACACTCATCTTACTAAATCTCCGTCCCCATCTTGTGCATTTCACATGCATGTGTAATAATAAAGAGCACCATCACAAATGCACAAATTGCCTTCTAACCCAATCGTTAATTTTTTTCAGGTGGTAATTTCTTCAACCGGAATTCCATGCCTCCGCGCAGTATGGTCTGTGAGATGGAGCTTCCAGACATCCAGGCAACGTTGGACATGTACGACGACAACAAATCCTGAGGACACTCCTCCACATCAACCCCATTCCTCCGTCACGTGACCCTGAACCCCAGCCTGAGGGGAAATTGACCTTACGAGTGTAAAATGGAGTATTGACGGTGACCGCACTGACTGTGGTCATAAACTCTACCGCTGTAGAACGATCCTCGTAGCGATCAGCCGCGTCAAGCAAATGTGACTGGACTGCTGTTACACACGTCAACGCCGCCATCTGCCTCCTAACACTTTTCAACTTCATTTTATCCTCTTTTTTTGATACTTCTTGAAAGACTATTTCAAAAGACATCTTTACACAGATGGCTTTGGAAGTACCGCTCGGTTTCTCTGTTTGCTTCAAACATCTTCTTAAGTTGTCTTATGTGCGTAATTTGCCAATCTGATTTGTTTTTTCGTTCCAGTGCTTATTATTGTGCTAGGTGGGAAAACTCTCACAGTGGTTGAAGAAAGAAACTGAGCCTTTTTAGGACAGTTGTCTGCTTTGTATCTCCTGCTTTTGTAGCCGTCTCAGATGCAAACGAACTCGTCCATCATATGCTTAAATATGCAGCTTTACATTTAGTGCTGGCCAGTTCACACTCAGACTCCTCAACAGATCAGCGTTACTTCCTCATAGAAATATACAGTATTTCTCTGTACATAGAATGAAAATGTTTGAAACATGTATTTAAAGAAAATCCTATGGAATACCTGCAGCGAATACTAATCAGTTCCAAACAAGGGGACCTAATATATATATATATATATATATATGGATATATACAGTATTTGCATATAATAATTCATATATATCTCAAGTGGCCTCTTAGCACAATTTGTCTTTCCTCAATCTTGTCTGTGCACAAGAGTGTCTGTCTGTTCTTGTTTTCCTATCTGATTTTGGGGATGATGCCATCCACGTGTGACCATACTGAGACTGCACTCACACCCAATCTAGCTGGAGTGCTGATTCTGAACCAGTTATGGGTTTTTTGCCATACAAATTACAATCAGGACAGGGCAGGATAACCTGATCCTGGGTCGGAACGTATACTTTGAGTCACTTAGTGAGTAAAGGGTCTGCTTTATGTGGGTCATGGGCTACCTATGTTACATACTGCCTCAGCATTAAACTTGTCATAATTGCGTATTTCGCTTTTTTCCCTTGTGTTATGTGTTTACCAAACTCGATGAATCGATTTAAAGCAATAATTCTAGACATAATGTGTCTAGAGTGATAACATTATGAAGTGAAATTACAAATGGGTACACAAAGAAAGTACATGTAGCTTATTAATAGTCTCATTACACAGTACTTATGTAATAACAGGAACTTTGACCTTTAGATTTCCCCCACGGCTTAAAGGCCAAACTGAAAAAATCTGTCATTGTTTATTCACTCTGATGTCACTCGAAACCTGCTTGACAATATAACAGAAGATATTTTGAGGAATGTTTCAATGGTTTTGTGTGCAGACTAAACGATGACAGATTTTCGTTTATGGGTTAGTTGTCGCTTTTAATAAAAATACATTTGCATTAGAATGAGAGAGATTGAGATAACTAACTTAACATCGATATAAGAAGACAAATTACTGTATGCGAGAGATCCTCGAAAGCGTATCTCTCGCGGTACTTTGATGTCATACGCCGATACGTCTGCGCAGCGCTGCACTTTAGGTTCAGCAAAGCTACAATTCGCCGCTAGAGGGAGACACAGCGCGCAGCTGCAGACACGCACTCCTGATCCGGATGCAAAAACGAGCAAAAAACCCAAAATGAAAGTTTTGAAAGCACATTCAATAAATTGTTACTTATTGACACATGTTTAATGGCGTTTACGCAAACACTTGTTGGTTTGGTCCTTTACTATCAGCTGCTGAAAGGATCCAGGAGTGTCAAGACAACTGAGCAACATCAGACGGAAGGATTTAATGCTTTTCAACAACTATACGACAGAAACTACAAAAACAATGAGTTAGACGAGAGCTTGATACATTTCAAGGTATGTTTGAAAAACTAAATATGAATAACGCAGTGTGTATAATGTTTAATAGACTAGTTCAGGAAAACAAAGTCGAGCTCAGATTTTGGCACTTTTTTGTGGGCATCATAACGTTCAATATACAGCTTAATAGTACAACAAATGCATAGAAAAGTTCATATATTTTAGACGCAATAACCGCTGAAAAGTACACAATCTAATAGTTTTCTTTGAAAATTGTATTATAAACTGTTCGCCATTTAAATCAACACAATTCCCATTATAACCATTAAATCCATCAGAATTTTTCTTATGATTCATAATGTTTTTGTTGTTAAGCAGCTATGCCAGGTTGTTGTTAAGCAGTCAGTTCATGAGACGTTTCCTCACTTGATAAACATCTCAATTCCAGGTTTCATTTTGTTCAAATGCAGAATTCACTTGAGAGACACGAGGTTGTGAACTCTGCGCTGAAGAAGTCAAACCAGTCTGCCAGGTATGGAATCAACCAGTTCTCTGATTTATCTCCAAAACAGTTTAAAGGTGAGTGAGTCGCAGATGCACACTTACAGATGTTTCCTTAAGAGAACAACTGACTTCTCTTTTGTTTCTCAGAACGCTACCTCACGGTCCAGGCCGATGCTGTTCCAAAGTTTGACCCCACTAGGCCCGACATCCGTGTGAAGACGAGTTATCCAGTACGGTTTGATTGGAGGGACCGTGGAGTTGTCGGACCAGTTCGAAACCAAAACGCGGTAGGTTGGAGATATTAGATAAGAAAGCACGTCAGATCTTTTAAAACATCCAGATGAAAGAGGGCTGTGGGTTGTATTCAGGCCCGTACATGGAGAATTTGAGTCGAATCTTTCATCTTCCGTCTCTGTTTACACTTGCATGACATTAAAAGCACAGAGATTTGTTGCACGTATATTTTCTTGCAGACATTCACAGTTTTTTTATGTTAAGTAATAATAAAGTGTGCCTGTGTTTACCCGTGTTACAAAGTTTTCTTCTTGTAGTGTGGAGGTTGCTGGGCCTTTAGTGTGGTGGAGGCTATTGAATCAGTATCTGCTACACATGCTGGAAAACTACAGGAGCTCAGTGTACAGCAAGTTCTAGACTGTTCTTACAGGAACCATGGATGCAATGGTGGATCTCCTGTTGAAACTTTGGACTGGCTCATGAAGGTCTGAATTCTCTAAATTTCCTATGAAAATAATCAGCATATTTTGAGATGTTATACGCTGAATACGTAATAACTTGTGAATGCTTTGTTTCTTCTTCATTTTAGACCAAACTACAGTTAGTAAACCAGGTGGAGTATCCTTTCAAAGCTGTTGCTGGGATGTGTCAGTACTTTTCTCAGTCTCACGATGGAGTCGTACTTACAAATTATTCAGCTTATGACTTCAGGTAAGTGTAATGTGCAGATTGCGTGACCTTTAAATCAACATCTATCATTATACTGTATATAACACTGACATTACAATTACACTAATGCATTTATATTAAGGCTTTTTGTGCTTGTTCATTGATTTTCAGTGTGTTCAGGGGGGGCATGTATCGTTCGTGCCCTGCGACCTTTGCGCTGCAAATTAAATGTTTTACCAGTGAAGCTGTTGGAACACTTGGTTGATTTTGCTGAATTCTGTGTACTTATGTGATTCTGAGAGGTTGAAATTCAGGTGAAATGCGTGCCGATGTTTTATTTTGAGTTATTTGTGCATGTCGACTCTGTTTGTTGCTCAGGGTCAGATACAGTGCGGCCACTGACTATGGATTTTCAAGTTCACATACCTTCGATCATGTTATCATATATAGCACTTATGAACTCGGGTGACTTGTCGTAAATGTGGCAGATGTAATTCTGTGACTAACCCTGTGTCTCGATCAGCTCCCTTGCTCCAGTATATCGTGTACGGGGGTCCGGGCACTTTTTAGGATTCTGGTTTTCTTCTCATCGTGACACCGTTCACATATTTTCCTGTTACATGACTGCTTAGGCGCGTTCTTATACGTCACAGCTGGTATTCATCAACAACTACCTAAACCAACATCTCTCTGAGTCTGACTATATTTTATGAATACTTGTTGAAGTACATATGAGAAACACTTTCAATATTTTGTTACATATTAGTGCAAAAATGTAGTCGATTTTAAATTAACTTTTAAGTAGATTGTGTTGCCTTTCTTTATAGCAACTTTGCCGGTAATGCAGGGGTGTCCAAAGTCAGTCCTGGAGGGCCTGTGTCCTGCAAATTTTAGCTTCAACCCTAATCAAACACACCTGAACAGCTAATCAAGGTCCCGCAAAGCAGACTAGAAACTTCCTAACAGGTGTGTTGAGCCAAGTTGGAGCTAAACTCTGCAGGACTGTGGCCCTCCAGGACCGACATTGGACACCCCTGCGGTAAGGGAACATAGGGAGCATCGATGCTCCCTGGTTTTTGCGTTTAGTTGTGGGAACTTTTAGGCATTTTGCGAATGAGACAGCCCTTGAAATGTCTGACTCCCTGGTCAATGCCCTGACTACTGAACAAGGGAGCTGATTGAGAAACAGTGTCCAACATTTTCAGATTCGCCTATAGAACGTGTCTCCTCTTGAATGAAGCAAAAACATGATGTCATTTGCAGCCTGTCTGAGCAGTAGTGATCTTAATGTGATAGTTCGCCCAAAAATGAAGATTCTGTCATCAATTACTCATCCTCACATCATTTCGAACATGTATGACTTTCTTTCTTCCACAGAACACAAAGAAGATTTATTGAAGACCGTTGGTAACCAAACATTCACTTCTGTTGTATGAACACAAAACCAATGCATGGGAACTGGTAACCAACGGTCTTCAAAATATCTCCTTTTGTGTTCTGCGAAGAAAGAAAGTCATACATGTTTAAAATGACAAGAGGGTGAGTTAATGATGACAAAAAATTCATTTTTTAACTTTAAGGTGGATTTGCAGCATTAGGGTTGTAACCACACACAACATATATCAGTGTGATAAGAAGTAAAATAACAAAACTATTTTTATAATTTTTGCATAGTATAATGAAATTGATATTGTGTTCTAGTGGACTGGAAGAGATAATGATAAGTATACTGGTGGAGACGGGACCTCTTGTTGTCATTGTGGATGCCATCAGCTGGCAGGATTATCTGGGTGGCATCATTCAACACCACTGCTCCAGTCATAATGCCAACCATGCTGTAGTGATCACCGGCTATGATACCACAGGTACACACACACAGACACGGACTGTTACACACTCTTTACTTGTGCTGCAGAGCATAAAGGTTCAGAACGCTGGCCTTCACGCATATCATACTGTCAAGGACGCTGAATTGATCAGACACTGGCAAACACGGGCTTTATGCCAACATCATTTTGAATGAGGAGAGAAATTACTGTTCAATGTCACACCGCAAGCTTCAATTAACATATAAACTATGAATCAATGTTTTTCAGTGTTTTGAATAGCTTTTAAGAGCACATTTTATTCAATTTGAAGAAAAAGATTTTACATTTTCTATTTACATATAGTACAATTTTTTTATGGTTTGGTTTATACAATATGCATACATAGTGTATACTAAAGAAAGAAACTAGAATGTCAGTAGGTTTGATATTTATTTATTGATCAGTGCATTTGTTATGCCTTTACCTTAAATGTTTATAGCTACTCCAGGCACAGATCTCTAAAATATCTTATGTTTCTGTAGGGGATGTGCCATATTGGATAGTACGCAATTCATGGGGAACCTCATGGGGTGATAATGGCTATGTTTACATAAAAATAGGAAGCAACCTGTGTGGTAAGTTTATCTGGAGATGTTATGCTTTTTGACATTGACTGTCACAATTAAACCATAAACATAAAACACAAAGCACGGTGCAGTCTGCTACAGTGAGCGGCAATTGTGTGCGTTCATAAATATTCATGTGACTTTTCTCTGTTGACAAACGACGGCCAACAATAATGTCACTGATGTAAAGATCAAAAAATAAATGTCAGCCGGTTTGTTCATGTTTGATTCATATCAGATTCTCTGGAAATTATGTCGCGTGATTGTTTTGAGATAGCGGTCATAAACATTTGTCGGTTTATTTGAATGAATTTACAGCGTCAGAAGACATTTCATTCAGTAATTAAAGTTACACAGTGATTATGCGGTCACCTATTATGTGCTTTTTATCCCCTTGTTATCTTTTTCTAGGCATTGCGGAAAGTGTTGCTGCTGTCTTCGTTTAAAGAGGTTAACAATCTGTATTATTGAGGGATCAGCAAATAACAGATAAACATTTGAAAATATGGACAAGAACCTGAATCAGGTCTCAAAAGCAGCTGGTAAACGGTCTCGTGTGGATTGTGGTTTATAGATCAGGTTGCCTCTTGAATTCAAAGCAAATGAAGCCTATTAATGACAAATATTCCTAATCCTGGAAAACAATATAGCTCAAAATAATCTCACAGTCAGGGCCAATTTTAGTTAGGAAACACGAAAAAACAAAAAAGATTTTAACACTTTTTGTGCATTTAACATGTGTTTTATTTGGATAATAATAATAATGTTGCACTGCTTTAGGGCACATTGTTAACTCATCAAGGATAATGTGACAAGTTATGTATTTCAAAAAATGTTCAAATGCTTTTTGAGCACACTGTATTATTGTAAATACTACTGACAGCTTTACTACAGATTCTTTTGCTAGATATCATTTATCTACTGTCCTACATGTTTTGTAACTACACAGACTTTGTACTGTTTACTAGTTTTATATTTGAGTACATTTTAAGAACACTCTGACATGTGTATCAATGGTAAATAAACAAGAATACATTTTCAAAGGAAACAGATCGATTTTTTCAAATAAACCACAAATTGTTTGTATTATCTTTATTGAAAAAATAATCTGGTGACCTCACATATAATTGATATATTACATTATTTTGACAGTATATACAAGTTCGTCAACAGTTCCACTACTGTACTTTAGACAGTTTGATGACATGCTTGAATTGACATTATTGTACAACTAAAGCATCAGCATAGCTTTTAAACTTGTGATAGAAATACAACTTGTGATAAAATATTTGGAAATGACACACGCCAGACTCAACCCTGCGTTTTCATAGGTCTCCAGCTCTTCTGAATGGCGAGTTACACACTTGCCGCTATCTCATGACTCTGTTCCCTCCAGCTTTCTCTAGTCTGAGTCATCACTGCTGCAGTAAGAGCTGTCACAGCACTCGGCAGTGTACAGAAAACTGTGCTCTGTCGGGTTCAGCTTGGGAACCCACTCTCTCGGAACAAGGAAGTTGGCCAGGTTAAACAGATCCACAAACACCTTGTAGCGATCACTGGCAAAACATAATTGTTGTCATTAACATAGCTTGTCACATATTTTGTATTTACAAGACGGTTTGTATAATGCTGTAAATCCCAGATCTCATTATCATTGTGCTTGAAACCGATCATCCTAATGCCTCTCAGCTGAAGACTGGATTTGTCCCAGATGATGCGACTCACCTGACAGTGGAGCGCAGGTATTGGTAGCCGGATGAGCCGCCTGTTCCAGCTTTGCTGCCAATCATTCTGTGCACCATACACACGTGGTTGTCTAAGTGAGAATTTGGGGATAAAATATTCAGTAAGTGAGAAGGTGTTTTTGATAAGCGTGAGAAATAGCATGGGATGAAAATATGCGACAGCATAGTCTCTCCTGTGTTATGAGTATTGACAAGCAATTTCAAAGAAATGGCAAGTTTTCATAGCTATTAGTTTTAAATGGCAACACGTACATCTCCATTTGGTCATGAGAGTATCGATGTCCATCAGAGACGTCAGGAGCTGGAAAGGAACCTGGAATCGAGGCTCTTCCCTGAAGACCAAAGACAAGAAGTTGAGTTCAGTTATCTTTATTAAAGGGATTGTTCACCTAAAAAGTCAATTCTGTCAAGTTGAGTTGTTTCAAGTCCGTATAAATTTCTTTGTTCTGATGAACAACGAGAAGGATATTTGTAAGAATGATGGTAAGTTCTTGAACACTATTCCTACATTCTTCACAATATCATCTTCTGTGTTCATCAGAACAGATACATTTGAAAGCAGATGTTCCTACTATGGTAGTCGATGGTGGCCGAGAACATTTTGGTTACAGCATTCTTCCAAGTATATTTTCTGTGTTCATCGTAATAATGTACACAGATTTGGAACAACTCGAAGATAAGTACGCCAAAAACATTTTTGGGTGACCTGTCCGTTTCACCCAAACAAACCATCCCATTGTGTTTACAAATTGGATTTACCTGTAAAAATAGATCATCAGTGCTCCTTGTAATGCTTTATAGGACAGCCTCCTCTGACCTGTACAAGGAAAGAAATAAGTAACAGTCAAGACTTTTCATTTGGTGTTTAATCTCTCTGGAGGGGTTTCTCACCTGTGCTCAGTAAATGATCATGTCTCTTCTCTTCAAAGAGAGATAAGAAAACGTCTCTATGCTTAATGAACTCTGCCATCGTTTCTTCTTTCGTCTCCGACTCTTCCATTTTCTTACAAAAAGAAGCATAAATTGTCAGGAGTTTCATTCGCTCACAACAGAGAACGCTGTGAAATTGTCAAGGGATCATTCACAAACCTCGATTTTCTCTTTTTCTCCATCGAGTCCCTTGAAAATATTGGTCTGCAATTTCCCGAAGAAATTAAAGCCGTCTTCCTCCAAGCCAGGAGTTCTCTCCAGCCATTGCTGAGAAACATTGATCGAGAAAAACGTTACTGTCTACAAAATGAATAGAAAACTTGGCCGTGCACCAGTTTACTTAATGAATACCAATCACCTGCAAAGAAGTCAAAGCTGTTGACTTTCTTATTTGCATTCTATGACTGATATTCATGACTGGACTGTTAATATGAGTCTCAGTGCTGGTTGTTGTAATGTTATTTAACCTCTGGTGTGGGTCTCGTGTACCTCGACTAACTGGAGCAGAGTGAGTTCCTGCTCTGAGCAGATGAGATGCTCGTTCTCCTCGCCACGGAAATTGTCTCGGTAATGTCTTCTGTTGTAAGGGACCCTCTGGTTGTGTGGGACCCCAATCTTGTTTTCCAAAAGTCGAAACTGTAGACTCTGGAAACCCGAGGCTGGAGAGAGATATTCCCTGAACACAAACGCACACAGATCGATCGAGCTAAATGCAATTATGTTTAACACAACCATTGATTTTGATTTAACAAATTAGTATCATCAAAGTCCCATTTACTCCTAGTTCCTTATAGCTCCTGTACAGAGTGTCAGAATGCACTGAATCCAATATATCTGATTTATACGAGAAATTCTGTTATGTAGGAAATAATATGGGACCCTGGATCACAAAACCAGTCTTAAGTAGCACGGGAACATTTTTAGTAAAAGACAAAAATACATTGTATGGGTCAAAATTATAGATTTTTCTGTTAATGCCAAAAATCATTAGGATATTAAGTAAAGATGTTATTTGAAGATATTTTGTAAATTTTCTACCTTAAATATATAAAAACTTTATTTTTGGGAGTTGATGGCCTGTCACAGCTTTGATTAATAACTTCAAAGGGGATTTTCTCAATATTTAGATTTGCACTCTCAGGTATCTCAGCCAGTTGTTGTCCTATTCTAATAACTCAAACGTAATTAGAAAGTTTATTTGGTCAACTTTCAGATTATATAAAAATCTCCATTTAAAAAAATTGACCATAAGACTGGTTTTGTTGTCCAGGGTCACATATAGGCTATGTTCAGAATTGCTTTTTTGCTGTAATTAAAAAAAAATGTAGCTATGACAAAGAAATAGGGGAATTTCAATGATGTTTTCTGAAACCTCGTATCTCCATTTTCTTAGGCTTTTATATTTTTTACTGTCGTCATCCTTTTTGTTTGTCACTGGGTTTTGCCAATATCTAACCAATAAAAAGTATTAAAAAGTTATTGTCGACCTTGACATAAAGAATGACAATCATTAAAAAAGTGAACTTCCTGAAAAACGGCTAATTTGGACATACGAGGTTTCAGAAAGACTTCAATGATTTGCAAGAAATGCATCTCACCTGAAGTCAAAAAAGTCTAAGGCAGTCATAGTTTCCAGAACAGCAAACTGATCCAGCAACAGTCTGAATATCATTACAATCCTGTTAATGCGAGTGTTGACCTTGAGCATGTATCTCTCATCACGAACCTGAGAAAATGTGCACATATTTCACATCTGTGTGAGTCATAAAATTCATGAGAGTTAACTTGCTCGAAATATCTTAAACTAGACTGAAGGTGGCAGCCTCATGCAGTAATGCACATCTTCAAAATGTAGCACATATGTAACCCTGGACAACAAAACCAGTCTTATGGGTCAACTTTTGAAATTTAGATTTTTACAAAATCTTTAAAGTAAATAAATAAGATTTCTATGTCTAATGGCCTTTAAAGTTGTGACTTAGAGGCACTGTGGCAGGCCATCCACTAAAGGTAAAGGTAGGAAATGTAAAAAATATCTACGTCTTTTTTTTTATATCCGTATGATTTTTGGCATAAAAGAAAAATCTATAATTTTGACCCATAAAATGTATTTTTGTCTTTTACTAAAAATGTCCCTGTGCTACTTAAGACTGGTTTTGTAATCCAGGGTCATATATAACAAGCAGATCTGTTCATCATCATTATAAAAAAGCAAACAATGAGTGCAGGTGATTTTCTAACATAATACATTAAACATCCCGTTTTACATTGGTGACAAAAAACTTTAAAGGATGCCGAAGAGCACAAAAAGTTGAGTTGGAATAATATTAAAATATGACGAATTTTAATTTTGGGCTGTAGTTTATTAGTTGAGCTGAATTAGTGTTTCATTTACTGATGTTTGTTAAATGTATTCATCATTTCAGCCAACACCTCATGCTCTTCTGTGCGCTGACAGCTCGAATCAGCTTGAAGCTTCATCAGCATGACATGTAATATTTCCATTTTTCAACCCGTTTTATACTGTATATTATTCATTAAACATGTCACGGTACGTGGATTTCAAGGAAATTTACTAATTCGAAGGGGAACAAAATGTGACAAAAATCACTGCTGCTGTTCGTGACTCAGTAAATCCTAAAACTCTCAACTTATCTGAACGTTTGTCTTGTAGATGCTACATTAACTCACATGTCCACTTATAAAGATTTCTCTCACTGAGTCCAGCTCCCAAAGAACCTGTTTAAACCACAGCTCATAGGCTGCAATACAAAAAAAGAGTTAATTATTTCTCTAGGTTACACATGTGAAGTTGTTAGACTTGTAAATGTGAAAGGTCACTGAACTCTTAAACCTTATAGATGTGTGAAGTTCAGAAGAATAGTATTGCAAGAGCAGTTTTCTTTCTTAGTGCAGTTGAGAAATATATATTTAATAATGTGCAAGAAAATAATAGTATTTATTGATGCCACAAAATTGCCTTTGAAATGAAATATTGTGTATTTAATCTTTGGTCAAAGTAGATTTATATTAAATAACATTTTAATAATATATTATTGTTTGTATTTAAAATACTGGAGTAATGTATGCTTGATAGTTTATATCTGCTAATTGGATGTTAACAAAGAAGAAGTTTTCTGACACAGTCTTGTCTATTTTTAGTTAAACTTGTCAACATTCAACATTATACAAAGGAGTGGAAGTATTTTGCCTGCTGTTTTGGGAGCGTTCGGTGGGGATAAAGCTAAGGCTAATACTGATTTGCCCAAAGGCTGTTTAGTGTGTTGTGTGACTCACCTTGATGTGTGACAATGAACAGATGTTCATCATGGATCTTGTTTCCCTTCAGCTCACTTTGAAGCACCTGAGATGTCACTATTTTATCCAGCTGGGAACAAGGCAAAAAATGTGTGCTTTTCAAAGAGAGGAAACCTTGAATAAATAAGCTGAAGGTATCAATTTAAACTAAAACCCACAAAACAACTAGTTCATTATTTATGCTGGAATTCGAACATGGTCCTGAATCCTAAAATTTGAAACTGATACTTGCATGGGGTTTTGGGACATACAGCCATTTCATTTAGTCCCTGATTTGCTCATTATATATTGATAGAAAAAGCTAGTAAGTATCAGCATTTGCTCAGATTGGTGAATCTATAATAACAATATTAATACTACCTGCAGATAGTCTCCATAGATAAGACCTCCTTTGCTGGCTTTGTTAACTCCAGTTTGAGAATCATTATTCTCATCTTCTGTCAGAGGCTGTTTACTGCTGGACCTGTAATTTCATCAAGTAATTTATCTTCTCAAGAATTACACATTTGAATGAGGTAAATCTCCACATTGAAGATAGAAATGTGCCCTTAAAACTAGGATTATAAACTCAAATGTTCAAAAATGTTAATATACATACACAAATTTCGCTTGAAAATATGGACATCCACTCATGACTAAAATGTTAATATGTTACAAGTAGAATGGTTTTCAAGGATTTCTGCACATTTTATAATATTTTCTCACATGATTATTGTCCAATCACCTTTAGATTCGTCCCACCTCCCTTCTGGACACTCATGTTTAACGGTGGATGAACCCTGTAACGGGTGAACTCCATGTACTTTGTCTTTTTCTTATCTTATGTGAAATCCTCAAAACTATGTGTACACTTGACAAATTGGATTTGAAACAGAACTTCGACTTTATAGCGACATGAGTGCGACATTGACTTGAATATGTTTCATTCAATATACAGCAAACTCAAGTTTTTAGCAAGAATTTGTCCGAAAGTAGTTCACCTTCAAAATGAAAATTCTGTCATCATGTACACGCCCTCTTGCAATTTCAAACCTGTATGACTGAATTTCTTCTGCAGAACACAAAAGAAGATTTTGAAAAAATTGTTGGTAACCGATCATCACAGCCCCCCCATTCACTTCTATTGTAGCCAATGCAAGTGAAGGGGGGCTGTTAACAATATTCTTCAAAATATTTTCTTTTGTGCTCTGCGTAAGAAAGAAAGTCATACAGGTTGTGAATGACGAGAGTAAATGATGATAGAATTTTCATTTTGAAGGATTACTACTCCTTGAACTATGTTCAAATGTTTCCGTTTTTACCCTTGCCCATAAGAGGGTTAAAGAACACTTTATAAATCCAAATCCGTGACTTCAATAACATCTGATATGTTATGGTGGTCTTATTAGTTTCTACTTTCCTTTGAAAGATATTTGGAAGAATGCTTCTAACCAGAAAATTCCTGGTCACCATGGACTACCATAGTAGGAAACTTTTCTTTATAAATTACTTTCTTCTGTCGAACACAAAAGAAGATATTTTGAAAAAAGCAGTGCTGGGACACTTTTGACTACCATGGTCATTTTTCTTACTATGGTTGTCAGTGGTGGGCAAGAACTGTTTGGTTACAAGCGTTCTTCCGAATATCTTTCTCTGTGCTCAACCAAACAAAGAAATCTATACAGATTTGGAACAACTCGAGGGTGAATGGTGCCAGAATTTTTATTTACTGTTAGTTGTCTCATTCCACTGTGTGTTCTCTACCCTAGATAGTTTTATTGTTGTGATTAAGGGGAAAAAAAGTCATGATGCTGCATAGGGGAAACAATTTTGTGTAAAAAAGACAATCAGAGCAAAAGGTATAATTTTAATCATGTCCATTCACACTGACATTCATTTTATTTGTGTCTTGTTTATCTAGTTATCTTTACCAAAGAAATAGACAATTTAAAGTGTTTCAAATGTTCTGCTTTTCTGTTTTGTACATGCATGCTTCAGGAAAACACTTGTCTGTGTTTCCTTTTGAAAAGATTCTGATGAATTGTATATGATGGATAACAGGTGAACTCTGGCTAGCCTGGACAGATTGTAAAAGGTTAAAGGTGTGGGGATGGTTGTCTGGGGATTTGATGTGCGTGTGGTAGTAAGACAGTTAGCTCGTCTTCTTATGTTAGCGTATCTCGTGTCCTTGTAAATGCCCTGCTAGGGCACGAGAGTCCGCTGGTATTGAGCGAGCTGACGACAGGTAGCAGTGTCATTGTTTTCATACCTTTTAAGACGAGATGGCTAATCCATCAAATCTGCCAACCCGGGACACCAGGAAAACAAAAACAGGGCTGTCGGTCATGACACAATTCAGGATCCAGTGCCCTTCATGAAGCAGTTTTATTATTGGCAGGAGTGTAAATTTATAATCTGGAAAGAAAAAGAAAACTAGATCGCTGTGGTAAAACTGAGGACATTAGGCACTTGAAACTCAATCATAACTCATTTCTAACAGGAAAGGAAGTTGGTTGTAAATGAATGTGTGTTTGAGGGCAGTGCTCATCAGACGCTGGGGCAGAACAGCATGGTGCATTGTGGATTAAACCAGAAAATGGAGAGCATGGCTAATACGGCTAAAACAGGGAAGGTTTTTCCTCCACGCATTTGCATATCATTAACATTCATTGCACTGAAACAACACAGTGGTCTTGGTGGCTTCATCAGACCTTGCCTTGCAGAAACCATTGCTCATGACTCATAAATTGCACACTTGATGGAAATTTACTAGAAGTTCATTGCATTTTTTAAGTGTTTTAAATGCATATGAAATGTCTGTATTCACAAGTCAAATATATACAGTCACATAAAACATTTTCAGTTTACTAAATGTATTTAGGTAAAGTTATTATTGTTATGTAGGCTATATTGAGTATTGTGATTATTGTTTATTCTATGAACTACTAATAATATTTCTCTCCCAAATTTTTTTTTTTTTTCAACATGCACTTATTTGAAAGGGCCATGATATACTGAAGGTCTCCATCTTTCAGAAACTTCCTAAATCACAACTAATAAACTCTACCTTTTCTTCATTAACATCAGTAACTTTTAATCAAAGTAACTGAGTGCAGATATGAGACGTTAGAGGAGATCTGACCCTCCCGGCTGAGACTGGTTTCTCCCAAGGTTTTATTTCTCCATTTATTTATCATTGGAGTTTGGGTTCCTCGCCACAGGACATTGTTGGCTGGCTGGCTGGCTTTCTCACCAGATATTATTTACTATAATGATATTGCTTGTTCTATGCTGTGTTTTTCTGTTTTTCTCCTGTAAAGCTGCTTTGGAACAATCCACACTTTGGAAAGCGTTATATAAATCTATTATAATTTAAGCAGTTAGAATAAGGCTTTTAGACTGTTTCTCTCAATCTGTAAAACATATTTAATGTATACAATATATATGTGTTGTGGGATCTCCAGAAAGCTCTGGTCTAAAAGCACGTTACATAATCTCATTTTTCACTTTACCCCATTTACAGATTCGGTAAATATACACAGAGCAGGATCTTGCGGTGTATGTTAACAGCCACAGGAGTCAGGTATCTACAAACACATTCTCATGGGTTAATACATTCTGATATCAATAGGGATGAAAATTGAATTGAAAGCATTTATAAAATGTGGTCTTCATGTGATGGAGAGTTCGTATGCATGTAAACTTTTATTAAGATGAGAAGCATGATGACTTATAAACGTGTAGTCACTTTAATATCTACAACAATAAAAGATCACTCTGTTTGCATTATTCACCTTACATTTTTAGTTGTAGTGTCTGTTGATATTCCAAACATTGAGGCTGTCGGTCACTAACATACCAAAATGTCTTTTCTTTCTAATATAACTTTCTAATAAGTCATACATGGAACATAAAGGAGGGTAAAAGAAATTTAGGGATGAAAGATTTTCCTTTTATCCTAAAGAGATTTAGTTTACGCAAAACTGAAAAAAACAACGGCTGTAATCATTGACTTGCATTGTTTTTGTGTCCATACATAGAAGTGAATGGGTAGCACCATTGTTCGGTTACCAGTATCCTTTTCCACAAAATAATTTTTTGTGTTGTGCAGAAGAAAGTCATACATATATTAAAATACAAGAGGTAAATATATTATGACAGAATTTCATTTTTTGATGAACTCTATCTAATTCCACTGTGTCTAAAACTCTCTATATTCACATCCAGACACTTCAGCTTTGACTATCAGCAGTATCAATCAGAGTTAATCATGTAAAATTCATGATTCAGACCACCCAACCAAGAACCATACTTAGACTGACTGCTTTAGAAATGAGTTTCACAAGAGGGCACTAGTGTCAAAATGGTAAGCATAGTCACACAGTAAATACCGTATTGTGATTGTTTCATGCTTCTCTTTACAATTTGGCATTAATGAGAAAACACATTTCCATGATCTCCCATTCAAGCAGCAGTTCAACTCTGTAAATGGAAAATGATGTAAACAGTGTCTGTAAAGCACCTACAGTATGTGGCCATAAATAATAATGAAAGTCTGGCTTTTCGGTTGTTGAATAAAATAGTGGATTTACAGCATTGCATGATTCAGCGTGAACATTCATTTAATGCTTTTCACAGACCAATCTCCTGCCTTTGATCACTCAATGAGATTTTACACAGACAGCAATTATAAATGTAAGTTATTCATGTACCAACTATTGCCACAGCAGATGAAAGCGAGTTTTGATTTAAAATGTATTCACATGAGCTCTCATATCTTACTTCAAAGTCCTAGAAGTGTGACAAGAGAAGTAAATCACTATTGTTTTGCCTGGATGCAGACTTATGTTTTCCATTAAACGGGGTAATGGTGTATTATGTTTATACCGTTCTGGTTTGAGAACGAAAAAAAGCTTTAGAAATAAGTCATTTTATCGTTTATTTCTTTTTAAGTACAAACAATTTTCATAAATATTTTCATCGGGACCTGTAACCAAAAAAGCAAATATTTGCTTTTCATTTTAAAAATATACAGGTAAACACTCATTTACATAAGTACAGACATTTACATATTTTTTGTGCTGTGCTGCCATTTTATTCATTGTTTGTCCAGTTTATTCTGTTACCTTACGATGCACCAAAAATGGCTACAAATCAAACTTTTTCTGTCACTTTAAACGATGTTGTTTGTGACTTGAAAGTAAAACAGGTCAAACAAAATAATAAATAGCACAAAGACGTTTGTAAAGTCATATTTTAAGGGAGGTTTCGTTGCAAAGTACATGATTGCCAACAGACTTTTTCCTATTATGAATCTCATGAAACGTACACACAAAATAAGACAAATCTGAATAAATATAAAAATATTACAGTGTAAAGTTTATAGCTGGCTACAGTAGACCACCTGACATCATGTGTGGTGTTTTTGCAGTGGTACAGTAATATGCAGATGTAAACATTTTCCGTTTTCAAAGGGTACGACATTATATCTCTATAGGGAAATGTTTGAATAGTGCTTGTAAAATTGAACAATTAATAAATAGTTAAATAAAGAAATGAATATTTTTATGAATCAGGCTTGTGTCTTGACTCTTAAGTTCATAATTTCATTGTGCTCCGCAACAGTAGCCTTGTTAAGGCCTTTGAGAAAACACAATGATGTTTCACAACGCACAGCGTTGCTTTAATGGTCATTTTTCCCTACGCTGTTAGACCAAGAGTAGTTTCACAAACTCTCTGAAAATGTCACACATATGTCAAACCACAGCATGTCCCCCAATTAACTTGTTCTTTTATTTAAAAACCGCAGTGGAGAGTGATTGGTCTGTTCACTACCTTTTGCCGATCTCATTTTGTCTGAGGAACTGAATGTTGGTGACGCTGTCCGCTAGCTCAGGATACTGCTCTACTGAAAGCACGTAGTATCCATCATAGCCCTGCACCCGTCCACTGCTGAGAAGCTGCCTCTTCTCTCCCTCCGTCCACAGTCGAGATGCCTCCTCTCCGTTTCGTACCCGCTGCTGCTCATGCATCCATGAGTTAGCCAGAGCTCTCTGTCTGGCCAACTCTAAAACACGCACGCGTTCCTCATCAAGGGAAGCACCGTAGCGCACGTGAAGGGTGAGAGCCCCCCGCTGGAACTCCACATCTGCGAAGCGGCGGGTGCGGCCGCCCAGCACAGCTGTGGACTGTGACACCGTTACGTTCACAGAGTTCTCCAGCTCTTTCCGTCCGCTGGTGAGCCGTAGAGCTGCCAGGTCTGCTTCAGGAGAAGTCATTTTCACAAAGTAGTGCGTGTCTCTGCTGTCAATAATAAAGTGCAAGTCTTTTAAATAAAGGGCTCCGTTGAGGATGTTGGCAACCTTGACGCAGTCCTCGTTGGCCAGGCTTAGCGCTCGAGTTATCACAATACCCTTGTAGAGAGCCAACATGATCCCGCGACCTATCAGTGAATCGCTGGAGGCAAACCACAGCCAGGGTTTGTCAGCCCTTTGGCTATGACCAAACTCAAGCGTTGGCAGATTTCCAAATGTTAGAAATGCTTGAGCTTGTCGGATGATGTGCTGCTGGACAGCAAAGCTGGTCTGGAAAAGATGAACAGTCCCTGTTAGACTAAAGCTCTAGTTTCAGTTGATGGAAAAATAAACCAAAGGGAAGACTAAATACATGATTCCATTTGAAAGCCTAAATTGTAAAAATAAAGATTTTTTTGAGGCAAGACACTGAATGTGAAAAGGGTAATTTTGTTAACATGATGATAGTATTGTGACACTTTACCAACTAATTATTTACATTAGTATTTAGTAAGTATTTTTTTCAGTATTTTCTAAATCTTATTTTAAATAAAATATAAAACAATATAATGTTTGAAAATGTTATTTCATTTCAATAATATAGAGTTTTTGAATATCTGATTATTAATTAAAATTACTATGTATTGTACACAAAATTATATATTAAACATTGCTTTTTTAATTTAAAATGATATTAAATATGAAATAAGCTTCGTGTGAACAAATGCTTCTATAATAAAAATAAGAATCGATCAGTTTTCCTTTCTTTCAGTTTTATTCTATTTTAGCATCATTTAAAAAAAGAATTTTTCCTTTTTATTATTAATTTAAATTCTTAAGTACATGTGATTTTAAATAATTATCTTTTTAACAATTTCTTACGAATAATGTATCCTTTCTTGCTTTGTGAATCATTTCTAGGTAAAGCACTTTGAATTACCTGTGTGTATGAAATGTGGTCTATAAATAAACGTGAATGAACATGGAAAGTTTGGCTTATGTAAGTGCAACCCAAATTGATGTTTTTGACCCAAAGTGTTGAGAATATTTTTCTGGAAAAATTAGTCTTAAAGATATTGAGATTCTGTATATTGGCTTTCCTCGGCCTGCAGTTTTTTGTGATATGACAGAGAACAGAGACTGAGCTTTTCAACTGTATAAAACAAGAAATCGGCAAATGAAAGGTTAAAAAAACACAGGTTAATCTACACTGAAATATTTTAAATGTTAAATAAAATATAAAATAAAAATAACTAAAATCTGATAATTGACTGGTGTGCTTAAAATTACTTTTTTGCCTGTAGTCTTTCACCTTTAATTGAAAACAATGTTTACAAATTATATAAAAATAATATTATATTAGCAGATTTAAAAAATATATATTCTCATCTAAAAATAACTTACTGTTAGGTCATCCCACATTTGACTTTTGTCAAGTTCATAAGAGGCTTGGGTCATCTCAGATTTAGGAATTGGGAATCCAGGAATGCTATTATGGAGATGGAACCCAAACGTGACCAGCCAGCTGTTCACATCTGTAACAAATATCAATAATACAATTAAAGCATGCAAAACTTAGTTTAAGATGCTGTTATAATGTGGGCAATAAAACCATGCCATACCTGTTAAGTATTCCCAAACATGCTGCACTTTACTTATAGGGTTGTTGTTTCTGAACATGTACAGATTAAACGGGCCCGGCTCCTTGCCGATTTTCTCCCACAGCATGAAATCAGGTGCAGTCCAGCGACCTGACATGATGTCATAGTCCCGTACTCCAAAATGAAGTAGTTTTGTTACAGGGTCGTAAAGTCCACCGTGAAACCCAATCACCAGCTGAATATCAGTGTTTGAGTCAGAATACACCTCCCCATAAGCCGTATAATGAACCTGCTTGAGGAGAATGCCATCACTCCCAAAGACAGCCAACGGGGTACCAATATTATCACAGGCTATGTAGAACTCTGCCCCGTTGCTGATCTCCATGGCAAACAAGTGTCCCTGCAGGTCATAGTATAGAGAGGTAATATGTGAGCTCGAGTGGTTATACACATGTGTTATTCTACTTGGGTAACTCAAATCAGCATAGAAGAACTGCAGGTGCTGTCCCGTGCTGGATTTCGTGGAGACTCTTCTTCCCAAACCATCGTAACGGTACTGTACGCTCCAACCGCTGGTCTTGCTATAAACCCGTTCCAGGTGACCATTAGAGTTGTACCGAAAGATCTCAGATCCTCTCTGACAGAGAAACCCATCCTCGTCCAGCTCATACTGCAGGTCACCCAGGCGAGTTATACGGTCTCGTAAGTCGTAACGGAGAGGCATGATTCGCGCATTGTTTGCCGGACTCCGCAGATGTATGTTCCCATTTAAGTCATAGCCATAGCGCCATGTCATTTTGTCATTGAGGTACACAGCCTGCAGCTGCCCGTCCACGTCGTATTCGTAGCCGTACTTCGTAGCGTTAGCGAAAGGGCCGATTTTCATCTCTCTCTTAGTAACACGACCCACGTCATCATACTGGATGGTGATCCAGAACAGCAGAGCGCGGAAGAGCTCGTACTGAATTTCTCGTATCCGGCCGTGTCCGTCAAAGTGTTTTGTGTACGTCATAACCGAGGTGGAGATGATCTGGTTGATGTCATAATAGATGACGCCGAACTTCCCGAACTGTTCCACCTTCCCTGAGATGTCGTCGTACTGATAGAGGTCAATGGGCAGCGGAGTCTCATTGATAACACCTTGAATACTGGTCACGCGCAGGCTGCTGTCATAAGCGTAGTCGAAGCGGCCGTTTACCATCCCATCTTCGCTAAAGCGGTAGATTTGCCGGTCTATTAGTGGGCCAAGCTGCCTGTATCTAATGGTGCAAATGAAACCCTCGCTCTGCAGATTGACCGTTTTCAGGACACCTGCGGTCTCATCGTAGGTGAAGGTAACACGGGTGCTGTCGTACAGAACCTCTGACAGTTTGTTGTGCCAGCGGTAGCGGTAAATAACTCTGCGACCCGTGCCCAGTTGTGCCACTCTGAGGAGCCTCCCATCTTCACTGTAGTCCACAGCGACAGAGGCATTGCTTTCAGGCATACGGTAAAGGTTACGAAAGTAAGACACTGAGCGGATGGTCTCCATAGTGTAACGGGCCACACTGGGCATGGTGACTGCAGAGAGGCCTCCCTGAGGGTCATATTCAAAGACGTACTGCCGCTGACTCGCCATTATTAGCACTGTGGACTAGAATGTGAAAAAATACATTATTCTTAGAAAAAAAATACAAATACAGTAATAGAGAAAATGACAAACTGACAGAACATCAAGGGTTTTCTTGGCTTTACAAACATACAGTTGTGGCCAAAAGGGATGTCCAGATGGCATTATGTACAATATTTACTTTTAATGCTCCCTCAGATTAGATTCAGCCATAAAAATATAAGGTATATGGAACAAATGGAGAGAACAATAAACAAAGTATATACAAAAAAATGTTTGGCGGAGACCACAATGTATCATGGAGTGTGGGTTTCGAACATGTAAAAAAGGAAAGAAAAACAAAAACCCTTCCTGTCCTGTAGACATCAGTCTTGGCTACTTTTTCATTTATGTGAATATATCTAGTGGTTTTCTTTATTTTGTTAACATATATATCGTTGTTGTCCTTCTGAAACCAGGAGGTGCTATAGCAGTTTTTCAGGAAATGTAAAAAAACACTGTACTTCTAAAAATACTGTGTCGTCAAAGTAAATAAAATACTTTTTATTTATTACTTTTATAAAAGGTGAGTAACAATAATGATTTACGGCTAAAAATAAACAGCACGAAACACGGAGATACAAGGTTTCAGAAAGACGGCAGCAATATGTTACAGTAAATATGATATGTAATAAAAATAAATAAATTAATGCATGAATTGGACAAAATAATAAAGAAATAGCAACGAATAAAAGTCGAGTATAGATCAGCACTCTATTAACACTGTTTATGTATTTTATATAAAAATGAAGTTATTATAAATATGTTATTTAAATATGAAACATACTGTATACAGTATAAATATTTTTTTTGACCAACCCAAAACTAACAAGTGTTTTGTTCTGAATCTTAAAGCTGTTGATTTCTATAAATTTGTGTTTCTATAGCTGGTAAAGTACAATGCTTGCAATTTCAAGGTCATGGGTTTATTTACTAGGGAATTCAAGGACAAAGCAAAAAACATTTCCAGTAACAAGGATGACCATGTGACATTCACGCCTTTCAAGCATCATTAGGCTGAGTAAATGAAAATGCCATGTATTTTAGGGTTTTTAAGTGTGTCCTGATAGCATTATATATATTTTTTTACAGACTGCACGTTAACTAGCACTGGTGCTACATAGGTTTAAAGTTTTGTAGCACAGGCCAAACAGTTGTAGCACAAGTATAGAACGTCTGTTAAAAAATATAAAAATATTGATGTGTAGTTTAACACATAAATAGGCAGGTAACGGGTGAGACATTAATGTTACAGTTGGGAAAATTAAGGACGTATAATTTCGTTTTTCCAAAGTTCCTTAGAGTTCTTTGTTTCAATTCTTTTACCATACAATAATTACATATTTGTCCACATACTGTAGGATACTGTTATATTATTTACAATGGCAAACTGCAGTATATTTCCTCCAAGTTTAGTAAATATTAAATAACTCTAGTGTTTATAGTTTATCCATTTACTTTTAGTTTACAACAATTTATCATTATTGTTTATATGGTTCATGTTTACCAGACTTTTATTTTGACGGGTCGTCGCAAAGAGTGAGGTGTTAGATGATTTTACAGTGAAATGCTTATGAAATAAACTCTTAGCTCAACTCTGGAGATGAAGTTCATGTGTTCATGTCCTCATACTGAGATGCAGACAAATGCACGAGCTTCAAGTGCGTATAGTAATAGTTATGTTAAACTGAGCAGCTCATTCACGCAAAACCAGCAGGTGACATATTCAAAAGGCCGGATAGCGCCTCAACTATTCCTTCCCTGTTTCCACATTGAGGAAATCACAAGACTCTAGTTATGGACAAGTTTTTAATGCAAAAACAACTATAATAGCGGTGCACCGTTGATATACATCACACACAAAGACGACAAAAACATCTTGCATAAACAAGGGGCTCTATCTAAAACATGTGCAAAACTGTATGCATGCTACACTGGTAAATTTATCCTTAGCACAGACAGATTTTGTCATAGCATTTGCGATATATATGAACCCTCGCACGGTACTAGTACACATTTTTCAGTAGATGTTCTGTGAGGTCATAATTTTCATATACTTGTGGAAAGCAGTGAATATGTGAGAAATGACAAAAGCTCTGGACACTTACATACTGTATATCATAGTATATCATATCTATCATAGTATATGACACATAAATACAACATATCATATATCAATAAATCAATTTACACCGATCTTTACCTTCTCCAGATAAGTGTAGCTCCAGGTCTTCCCATCAGGGAATGTTCTAGACAGCAGTCGACCTTGTCCATCATACTCAACCCTCTCTGAGACCGAACCCCAGTGAATGGCACTCAACTGCCCATTGCTATTGCGTGTGAGGTTGACAGGCAGCAACTTGCTACTTGGCATCCAGAGACTGGGCTGACCTGCCATGTCATAACCAATCTTCAAAAGAAATTTACGGTGATCATCGTAGATCTTTTCAATCCTCAGCGCTCGGTCATAATCAACAGACAAAATGTTCCGTCCATTTACCTTCGAGCACAGGTGGAGAAACGACACAAAATTGGTACAGCAAAAGTAAAATGGCAGAAAATCGTCTACAAAATGATAGATTATTTTTTGCCTCCTGCCGGAGTCTTGGCCGATGCCAAAAATCGTTTGATTGATATTCTTTTTGTGAAAATGAGTCTCTTGATTAATAGTCTGTTCAAAACTTTATAAAACCAAGACACTCAGGCACTTGTTCAAACTATTAAATCATCTTCAAACCTAGTCAACATCAATTCTGAAACAGATTTGTTTTGCGGTAGTTAAACTGTCGTATATTCTTAGTACAGCTGGCTGATATCTTCATGCAAAATTTGACATCGCAATCATTTACAGTAATAAAATCCAGTATAGCAAGAAATCTTGCTTGATCATTTTAAATTATAAAAGTTAGAGTCATGTGCTCAATGTTAAAACAACGTGACATACCCAATTATGAAAAAATACTTTCTGGTTTCATTTTTAACCTTTATAATTCTGGCCTTTATTAATGTACCTTTTCAATATGATTAGAAAAAGATTTCTTTCATCTCCGTAATTAGATGTCAGTACGTACTCGTAACTTGCGTCCAAACACTGTGACCTTCGTTCGCGTCTGCTCTTTGCGAAAACGCCATTCCACCAGGTTCTGTCCGCTGTCGTCAGGTAGAGTCATGTTCCTGCAGGCCAGTGTCGGTGAGGAGGCACCTGACAGAATGTGTGGCTCTGTCTGGAAGTGTGTGCTCATCCCATTTGCATATAGGATCCAGAATGAATGGTCATAACCCAACACATATTTGTTCTTCAGCTGGTCTGCAAAACACAGACGACACATTTACATTTGGCATTAATGCATTTTCCAAAGCAACGTATACAGAACATATTGTCAATAGACACATTTTTTATTTTGCATTCAATGTAAAAAGGGTTACCTTGTTGTAACGTGAGCACACTTTGGATGGCTGATTGGTTTGAAGTCATAGTTGCAGCTTCATCTCGCTCAAAACTTTCGCGCTCTACTTTAGAGACAGTCTCCATGTCATATGCCAGGCTGGTCACCACTCCAGTAGGAAAAGTTACATTGGTCAGTCGCCCTTCTGAGTCATAGCTACGAGGAAGATTGAAAAGTAGAGAAAGATTATCTGTGCTGCACTGAATGAAATTCAATAAAAACAATGTTTCTGAGTTTTTTATTTTTTAAATCATTTACTTGGCTTAGCAGTCTTGTCACACATGCTTGAAATGAGAGAACCACAAACACTGGCAGACAGTAGACCTTATAAAATAACAATAGATTTTCACATTTTCTGAAGAAAATTATATATAGTGTTGCTAGAGCATTGGTTGCTATGCGGTTGCTAAGATGACTTGAGTGTTTTTGCTATTCTTGTAGTTGCAAGGAGGCTTCTATATGTTTCCTATGGTGTTCTGAGATGTGGGGTTTATGGATTTGTTGAAATCATATAAAGGGTAATTTCACCAAAAAATGAATAATCTTTCACCATTTACTCATCCTCATGTCTTTTCAAACTTGTGCTCTTAAAAAAAACATTAGAATTTTTGGTCTAAATCTTTCTATAAAGAACCTTTAATATCGGGAGAAAATTTATGTTTCACAAAAGGTTCTTTGTGGCGAAAATTGGTTCTTCAGATTAAATAAAGGTAAGAATGAGATTGACTGAATGGTTCTTTGTGGAACCAAAAAGGTTCGTCTCTGGCATCGCTGTGAAGAACATTTAAGAACCTTCATTTTTAAAAGTGTGTATGACTTCCTGGCCTCTGCAAAACACAAAAGAAGATATTTTCAAGGATGTTGGTTACAAAAAAACATTCTCATTTGACTTCAAAACACAAACCCACTTAGACCTTTCTCAAAATATCTTCTTTTGTGTTCCCCAAAATTTTAATTTTTAAGTGAATGAGTTTGTAGTAATATTAATGCTTATTGATCGGTAAGGAAATATGACTAAGAAGCTGAAACTCTTGAACATCCTTACTCATAGAATGTTGTCCATCCATTGGCAGCACTCTTGGTTGCCAAGAGACCGCTGTTGCCATGGTAAGTGAGCAGCACATGTTCACGCCCCTGTGTGCCCAGGGTCTTCAGCCCACCGCTCGAGCCTACAGTTAGCCATATAACCTGGTTGTCAGGTGCAACGATGCGGACGGGAAGTCGGCTGGTGTCCCTGCGAATTCGCAGAGTGTTTCCATAACTGTCAGATACTGAGGTCAGATCTCCCTCATTGCTATAGCTAAAGTTATACTTGTAGTCTCCAGTGATCAGATTGACTGTATGCTGATGCGTTCCGTTGACATCAAACATGTACAACTCCTGCTCCGCGGACGAAGCCACCTCATACAAGCCCATGCTGTTAAGCGTCGGCCTGTTTTTTCCAATCATGCGTATCCGTATGTTTCCCAGGTCGGCTATGTACAGAGTTCCATCCGGAGCAGCAACGAGAGAGGACGGCCCGTTGAGCCGAGCATCTTTAGCGAAGCCGTCTCCCGTTAGGTAACAATCGCAGTTGACGTCCGTCTTGCAGTCGCAGTCTGAAGGCGCTCCAGCCAGGTGAGTGATCTCGCCATCTGGTGCCACTCTGCGTATGCGACTCATCTTCCTCTCATCTGTCTCCACGATGTGCAGGACTCCACTGAAGGAGACAGCGATGGCGCTGGGGGATTCCAGATGGGTATGCGTGGCTCTCTGTGTTTCTGTCACTGAGATGTCTGTAGAAGGCATGGGGCAGTGCAGGGGTCTGCCTGCTGCCACGCTGACCTGCCCCTCTTCGGTGATCCGCAAAACCACACTGCCATCAAGCACGAAGAGAGAGTTATCCATCGGACTAACAGTCAAATCCGTCGGCCATTCTAAAGACACCTAAAGAGAGAGATGAATAAGCACAATAATGCCACTTTGAATAAGCAGTTGTTTGATTGTCTGATACGCAGCTGTTGTTCGTTACGTCTTCTTGTATAAATATAAATTTTCTAGTATGTTGTTTTATAAATGGGATTGGATTAAGTATCGTATAAACAAATAACAGCGTTGGATCTAACAGAGAAACACAGTCTAGAACACATTTGTCTTTAAAATCCTGTACAATTTTAAGTAAGAATTTCATTGCGGGGGAAACTTGTTTCCTCACTGGGCATATGACAATAAACACTTTGAGGATAAAATTGCATAATCTAATTGTGGGATTAGGAGCATCAATGTAGTCATAACTATAAAAATGACAAACATAAATCATGTGTTTATTGCTATATTATAAAGATTATAATTGTATAATTATATGACAGATGTTGAGATTTTTAATTTACAATACGATCAATGTTTTAATCATAAATGAATGATTTTATTGATACTGTTTTATTATTTTGGTAATAAATTCAAAATAAATTGATGTCCTAAACATTCATTTTAATCTTTGATGTGGTTTATGTCAGTATTAAAGATATTCACAGAATGATATTTGCATTCTATAAGATGATTTGATGTAGAAAACAGTAAAAAAAGATTCAATTTTTATGTTATCAGTAGTGCGGGATTCATATATTTGGTGTTTTTAAGCCATTTGACAATATATATATACTGTATTTATTTGCTCTTTAGCTTGTCAGAATTAATTTTCAATCGGTTAATGTGCAAGAATACTGCCAAAACAAGTTAAAATACATGTAGAAGGATATTTTCAGTATTCACTAAAGAAACAAAAGAAATAATGTTATCTAAATACTTTTTAATTTTATAACAAATGTGTATCAATTGAACATTTTCCATTGTCACCTGATGAATGTCCATAACTGAGTCACAGCTCAGGGGACGAGCAGACGCAAGGTCATTGGACCCCAGCAGGGTCGAGATAATGCCGTTCTGATCCACCTTCCGGATCACAGTCCCGTCCACGAAGTAGATCAGCCCGTTCCTGTCAATGCCGATCCCTGGAGGGAAAAGAGCAGAGGAACGAAATGTGCGGGTCACACAGCTGCGCTCTCCGCTCGCCTGATGCAGGCAGCGGGTACATGTGTCGTGTTTGGCTTCCCATTATTCAGGTCACTGCAGAAAGCATTGCCCTCAATTATTCACATCTTGCTTCCCACTGCTGAATTATTTCTTAAGGAGAAAGTGGAATAGGATGTATTAGAGCATCTCTCCCTCCCTCTACTTTTCTTCGCTCCTTGTCAGTTTGTCTGCTCCGGGTATCTGACAAAAGCTTGGAGTGGGAAAGCATCAAATCCACTTTTAAACCCAAATTATGAAAGTGAGGGTTGCTATAGTAACTGCTTCTTGGTAAATGTGTCCCCGGTGGAGTAGTAGCACGGAGGGGTTGTGTGTCTGATGAAAACACGAGTGAACTGACGGCCATGGCAGAAATCTCAGTCCCACCTGAGGAAAATGCACGAAGGCACCTTCGTATCGTGGTGACGTCCACGACGTGGATCGCCACTCGCTATAAAAACGTCCCATCAATTGGATGCATTTCATACCTGTCTACATTACGTTCGTGTGTGAAATATGAAATCTACATCTATCATGCCGTAGACCCATTCATGTGTAAATGATGGTTTATTAGAAAACTGTGAAAACTGATTTTTTTCCGCATGGAGAGTTGCATGGATGTTGCTGAAAAAAGTTGTCTATATTCTGCAGACAAGAGTGGCACTTTATAATTTATGTCGGTGGAGTCACAAATCATTCAAAGGAGCTTCATCAATCTATTGTGTCTGGCATAGTCAAATAATTTAGTGCCTATCCTGGGAACGTCAGTTCCCATTTCCCCGGTTGAAGCGCCAATCAAAAACCTCTCGACATAATACAGTGTTAAATTCTTACAGTGCTTTGGGATGATCTTTCATGTCAATCAAAGTGCATTCTGCGCCTCAGACACTTGAGTTCCTCAATTCGGTCCTGTTGCCAAGTTGGAACCACCACTGAGGAAATCACTCCACTGAATTTTTTACATTTAGTACTGACAATCCCACAATGCACTTTTGCAATACCTTTGGGTCCCGTGAGAAGTGCCTCCGTGGCCGGTCCTCCATCGCCGCACTGCGCTTCATCAAAAGGCAGACAGTGATCTCCCGTTCCTGCCACCACCTCTACGTTCTGCTGGGGCGCTGACGTACCCGAGAGCGCCCGCGGGCTGTAGATGCGTCTGGAGTTGGTGTCCGACACGTACAGCTGCCCCGTCACTGGATCCGTGGCCAGATAATACCGGTGAGCGGGGTTGTTGCTTGGGTAGAGACATATAAACAGTTGGAAATTATGAGAGAAGACATTTGATTGCTGTCAAGCCCGAGCAATGCGACTCATAAATTATTGGTTTGACATTGCAATTGGAGATGGCAGATGAAATGAGAGACTGATTAGAATATTAATATCATTAAAGACGTTGAGAGAATTGCGGAGTGTTTTTTCGTGTCTATCAAAAGCGAGCGAGCCCATGACAGATGGGGGGAAGAAAAAAGAACGCCCAAAAAGGAAATAAATGTGATGTGACTGGAACGTATTTGCTGAGGCTGTGATGACGACTTCAAGACAGCCAGATCATTTCAATCATTTTCCGTCCCTTGCGGGAAAAGGTTCTCTGAGATGCGGTGATGATGTGCACATCTTAATGACTGTCAACAACTGATGGCTTTTCATAACGCTATGCTTATTTGCATTCATTAATTCCGTCTTCCAATCAGTCGGCTCCTTTCTGAATGAGTTAGTGCAGCCTCTCCAGACGTGTCATTAGCGGCTAAATGACCACGCTGTGAGACTTCGCGCAGGACGGTGCAGAGATGTGTGACCTTCTCCTCGGGGATTAAATAAACCTTTTCACTTTTTATCAAAAGCGGTTTTAAGGGATGCCAAGTGTGAACTATTCAATCGATATCCTGTTTGAAATCCAATTGTCACTCGAAGGCACTGACCTGTGTCAAATCTTAATGTGAAAATGTAAAACAGTTTCAGCCCAGAGTGTTGGTCATCGCATCATAGTTCAGCGTGCACTTGGATGGCTCGAGCAAAACTTTTTTTCGTGGACGGTCATAAAAAGATGATGTATAAACATTTCACAGAAAATGCGCTTTGACATCTTCATGCGTTAATAACTGGACCGGGCACCCTTTAGACATAAAATTTCATTATTTGTAAATATTATAATAAAATTGCCCTAAGGGTCATGGGCTGAATGACAGTTCTGATAGGAAGAATTATGTTACACCATCTAAAATCTTGTATAAAACACATTCACGTCTCTCAAGAATCACTTCTGCATGTAGTAAATACGCATTGTTGTGTGACTTACCTATGCCTGAAATCCTTATTTCTTTGGTTAGTTTGAAAAAGGAAAGGAAAACACATTAGTTTAGGTAAAACAAAATACTATTCTACAAGCTTCGTACTAGTGTCTATCAACAGCCGTCTTTAATCAGCATTTCTGAGTGTATTATGGCAATTCCAGTCCAGTGTCTGTTGAATTTCATTTGAAAGAAACCTCAGGAAAGTCACGCAACAGCGACGTGAAAGACTGAGAGAATGCAAAGATGCATGAACATTGTGAAAAAATCAGCTTATTCCATCATTTATTCGTATTTTTAACTGATCCTAAAATTTGTGTAAAACATCGCTATTGTATGGTTTGAACATGAATATTAACTTGTTTTTTGCAAGCGCATGGTCTAAAGCGCAAGGCACAAGTGCACTTTGGGCATGTCTGAAACCACTTTTGCTAGTTTAAAGATGGGAAAAAAATTGTCTTAAAATGTTATCCCTTTTATCGTAATGAGCCATGGGTATGTTTTTGGCAAAACATACAGTAAACCAATCAGAGGCTCATCTCTCATTCCCTTAAAATGTCTGTTCGGATTCGCTATTTACATGGAGGAATTTTCAAAAGCAAAGACTGGACTTCTCCAGAAAGGAAACCTATCTACTTGTGCGAGAAGTTAAAGCACGCGAGCAGACCAACCATCTACAGGACAAGGCGGATTTTTATCTTTATTTCTACAATAATAATCTTTTAGATTGTAATCCATTTAATTGTAATATAAACGGGCGTAAATGCATTTGCTATTTAAAGTATGTAGTGCAGGACGTGAAAATGAAAACAGTGTCAGGCTGAAACTAGCAAAAAAACATTTGCATTGTGCCTGTGTATGATAGGGCCCTGCATCGTTTTTTGTTTATTTGGAATTTGAACTAGATCACTAGTTCACAGAATTTACTACCTAGAAACAGTAAATCCAGAAAACCTAAAAAAAATTCTTAATTTTTCAGCAGCTATAAACCTTTAAATCAGACCACATATTCAGTGCTTTATCTACACAATCCAACAAAGGATCCAACAGCAATTTCACAATGTTTTCTTAACAGTCTGTGTGATAGTTTGTGTTGAAAGATCAATGGATGACAAATAAAAATGGCAAAAAATATGTATAACTGAAAAAAGATACAAAAGTGATGACAGGGAAGAAGTCTAAAACTTCTAGCTGCTATACTGTTCAAAGAGTTTTTTACAATTTTACCTCAAAATCTCTCTACAGAAACAGAGAATTCTGAATAATGTTTATTATCGCCCCTCTGCTTCACTCACCTGAGCTCCATGACACTGCTCACATTGCCTGATGGATAGATGCGTCTAATGTAATTGAAGTCGCCGACGTACAGGCTGCCGTCAATGCCCCATGCGAGAGCCACGGGAGCCAGCAGTTTGTTGCCCTCTGCCTGGCCATTACAGCTCGGGCAGGAGATGCTCCTGCGTCTGCCATTGCCCATAATGGTACTGATGACGGGAGGAAGCTGGGAAAGGAACACATTCTCTCCATCTCCTTTATACAGAATACCTGAGGTAACGGAGAGAGACAGAAACAAACAACATTTTTCATCGTCTTGTCATTTCTGGATAATTTTCTTTCAATAATTTGTTTTATAGATTAAGTTACTGTGATGTCACACAACAGGAAGCCGTGATTTGGGTCCTTCAAGTGAACAGATGTTAGCGATGAGAGCGCCTGAGAAATGTGACATGTGAAAGTAATAAATAAAAACACCCCACAGATGAGTGATATTCATTTTTATTGTTAAAGAAGCAGTTGAAAAATGTACACGATGCTACGTTTCAAAGGAAATGCAAACATTTGATCTGCACCGCATGTTTTTATTCATATCCTTTTAATACAGGTTAGACGTGTATAACAGATAACTGATGGCTTTTTATTTGGCATTACTGTATACAGTATTTATCAAAAGTGTGCATATTGAGGTTAAAAATTTGCTGTTTTAGTCTAAAGTGTTTGTGTGATGCTTTAAAGTCCCACTGCATTTGATAATTTTAAATATATTTTAAGCATTAAAATAGCATATGTAAAAGTTTTTTTCTGAGATAATACTTTCTTCAAACGACTTGTACGTTGAACGTTACACCCTTGTTTCTTTTAGTATAGACCGTTTCATCAGAAGAATAGAATGCGTGCCTGACCCCAGTTAACTTCCGGTTTGTGTTTGGCTAGTGTTGATAATTTAACTATTTATATTTGATAAAATTTACGTAAATATTAATTTGTATTATTATTTTACTGTACACCAATTGCATTAAATAAACGATTTGTTGAATTCCATTGTATGTTCATTTTATTAAATATGCAATTTGTTGAATGGTCCTGTAGTTCGTTCCCATTTAAACTAACCGTAGGGTACATTCATTGACATTAAGCGTTTGAGTTTGGTATCGGAGTCTTAATTGGAAATATCCGAGAGACAAGTTTAGCCAAAAAACACCCCGGTTCATCTTGTTTTATTTTGATTCTTACCGGAAGTTCAGTTGGGGTCACATAAGTGCGCATGCAGAGTAACGTTTGTTTATGTTGTTAAGATGAAACCGTCTATATGCAGATGTATTAATATTCAAATGAATCCCCGCCTCCATTTGATCGGGTGAGCTTGGATCATATAGATGCCTCATTCGACATTTAAGAAGTGCATGCTCGTGTCACAGAAGCTAAGCTGAAACATCAGTGATCATTTCTGTACCGAGTCTATGCACCATCCTAACATATCCATGGCACAAATCTGTTAACATGATTGAATACAGGGTCATGATGTCATAAACAGAGGTGGTTTCAAACTACATTTTTAAACTCTTTTTGGTCAACTGCAGTTCTATAGAGAAAATACTCTGCAATGGTTTAAAATGACGAATTTGCACATGGTTTATTCCATTCCATTCCATTTTCTACCGCTTATCCGAACTACCTCGGGTCACGGGGAGCCTGTGCCTATCTCAGGAGTCATCGGGCATCAAGGCAGGATACACCCTGGATGGAGTACAAACCCATCGCAGGGCACCACATGGTTTATATTAAAGCATATTAAAAACACCAAATAGACATATGTGGCCCTGGACAACAAAACCAGTCCTTTGGGTCAATCTTTCGAAATAATCTGAAAACTGTATAAATAATTCTAGATATAAATAAGTTCTATTGATGTATGAGTTAATAGAATCGGACAATATATGGCTGAGATACAACCGTTTAAATCTATGAAATCTGAGAGTGCCATAAAAATCTAAATATTGAGAAAATTGCCTCTGAAGTTGTTAATCAAGGGCTCTGTGGCAGGCCATCCACTCACAATAATAAAGCTTTTATTATTTATCATAGGAAATTTATAAAATATCTTCATGGAACATGATCTTTACTTAATATCCTAATGATTTTTGGCTTAAAAGAAACCCATACCATGTATTTTTGGCTTTTACTAAAAATGTTCCCGTGCTACTTAAGACTGGTTTTGTGATCCAGGGTCACATTTAAACAACGTTAAAAGTTGATTTTCACCACAGGGTACTTTAATAAATTAAAAATCTATCAACACCAGCAGCAGGGGAAATCAGATCGTGTTAGGAAATAGATTATCTTGACGACAAAGATGTGGAAAACCCGGAGGGAAACAACATTTTGGAAATTACACAAGGTCTGCATGGGCCACTTTCAGTGTTTGGCAAAATTTGGAGAGCTAATTTAAACCTGCTCATTTCCACGATGTCTAAAGAACATTTAAGCATGTTTGTTCATGAAAAGCTATCTCCATCACAAGCAGGTTAAAAAATAAAATCATATTGTGTCCACAAATGTAACATATGCTTAGGTATGTCATTCATGTCTGACTCCACAACTTCTATATACTGTAGAAGAGAGCTATGGAAAAGGCTAGAAAGGTTTTCTTGTGTATAATAGGAGGGTCTTAGCGTATCACCAGACTGAAGATAGAAGTTCTTACAGTACCATGGACATCTTCACGAAAAGGGGCACTAAGAGCTGCAATCTTACCAAACTTTCGTCAGCAACTCCATTAATGTGAGCCTTAAACTAGCACTTTGAAATGGAAAGATTCAGAAAGAATAAAGCTTCTAAAGGCATGTGAGCTTCCATAATGAACATATTCATGAATATGGATGATTAGAGTTCAACTTTTAAGATGATTCAAGCACTTCAGCAGTCTAGTTTTAAGCAGAATGGCATTCTTTTGGTCTTGGTTACTATAACATTCCATTATCTTCACATAATTGAGATCTAAAACAGTCATCATGTTTGTGACATTTCAGCACATAAAAGCAACAAACTACAGCACATAAACATTCCTTTTGACCACACAATAGCAATGTTTTGCTTGCAAAAGTACAAAACATGATTGCATTTTATGTTTGAGGGTATTGTGTGATGTCTTGCAGACCATTAAAGAAGCTGTCAAAAACGACCCCCCCCCATAACCCCCCCAACGGTCCTCAAGCATTAAATGTAACAACTGGAGACACTCTGCTCACCTAAGAGCTGTCTACACTGGTGTGTGCTTTATTTTCCCGTCCGCACCCGGCCTAAAACCTTTGATCGCTTCAATCACTTGAACACCACTTTCAGTCCAAGATTGTGTAAGGAGCTCGGGTCATTACAGATAAATATTTCAGTCCTGTGAAAATTTAACTTGTTTCTTTTTGGGGCTGGCTTCAAAGAGGAACTTCAAAGGGATCTGCCATGCCCAAGGCCATAAATTATTCATACTGAGCAACATGTTAGACTTCCAACACTTGCTTTGGTCTATTAATCGCATCAATAACGCTGCACTGAACTGCGCTCTCATTGGCCGTCCGCCTTTATTTAGCTCAGTAACTAGCCGCCTCAGTGGCTCAGAGGTTGCGCATCATCAAAACTATACTCTACAGCTGTTCTATTTCAAATACATTGTCGCATCTCAGGCGTCTAGGATTTATTTATTTCAATTCGGCGGCGTAAACAAGACAGGAGCAGAAGCACGGCAGAGATCGTTTTTTTGACTGTCTGCTAAAGTGTGGTCTATTCAGAATTGGATAACAGTCTGTGTTTTCTACTAGACACTACGGCGCCGCTATAGCACACGCGTCCTGGCTGTCAAAGTAGAAACTAATCAAGTGCATCCTGTGCCAAGCCTCATTGAGCATTCTTCTTTAGTGTGATAACTGTCATTTCAGCTGCAAATGTGCTATACTGTCACCGGCTGATACCAGCCGTTAATTCGCACAGTGCTTAAATGGCCCAAAACCCTCTGCTATGCCGAAGCGTGCGCTAATGTCTTTGTGTGTGCGGCTAAGCGGGGTGCATAGCAATTTGTTCTTGCTTGATTAGGCCCTGCCATTGATTAATTGATTGAGAGGAGGACTGGAATGAAGACATGGTCAGAAGGGATCTTGCGCACGTCCGGCCCGATAGAAGTCTCTTTTCTCATTCAAAGCTCTACGATGTTCCGTTAAGTAAGATGAATTGGTCTGGGTTGCCACTTTTAAGTGTGACTCCAAGAAGCCATTGACCTTGATGACAAGACAAACCAATGACACTTCTTCTCACTTACTCTTACTGCATGATTGCTGCGTCGCATTGCTATAATCTCATTATGCACACAATGAGCTGCTGTTCAAATACACAGAAGACGATAATGAACCCTTCCTATTACAACTATATGCATTACGATTTGTCTGCAATTGGATGCACGCTGCATGCAGAAAAGTTTGACTGTGAGAAAATAATGTGGCTGTATTTCTTCATGTAAACAGTATTATGGCTATATCATCAGTTTTTTTCTAGGGCGCTGCTAAGATGTTCTGAGTGCTTGTTTTATGATAGACTGTTCCTTATGGAAATGTGATTTGTGTTAGCATTTTACACGTTTTAGTATGTTTTTTAGTAGAAGTCCAATTGCTTAGAAACGAGATAGTACCCCTCTTTTAAATAAGTTACTGCACACGGTTTTAATATTGAGACTTGAATACTTAGAGGTTTTGAAAATATCACAACTCTGTGTGCCTAGTGGTGCTATAATATGGAGACTAGCCCATGACAAGTTAATAATTACAAGAAGCAAAATGTAAAAAGTTTGAAAAGTTCAGTTCAGTTGCTGCCTTGAATTTTAAATTCCAATCCAATTGGAAGTATAAGTCATTTCAGCTCGCTCGAATTTAAAGGGTTAGTTCACACTAAAATAAATTTCATCATTTGCTCACCCTCACGCTCTTGTTTTTTATAACCTGTATGACTTTCTTCTGGAGAACACAAAAGAAGATATTTTGAAGAATGTTGGTAACCGATAAAATGGCCCTTATAGACTTAGACTTAAAGAAAAGACTAAAACTGGTTTTGTGTCTGTACAATAGTTGTGAATGGGTGCCACCATTGCTTGGCGTTCTTTGAAATACATTTTTTGCTAAAGTAAGTCATACAGGTTTAAAATGAATTGAGGTTGATAAATCCATCCATCCATTTTCTACCGCTTATCCGAACTACCTCGGGTCACGGGGAGCCTGTGCCTATCTCAGGAGTCATCGGGCATCAAGGCAGGATACACCCTGGATGGAGTGCCAACCCATCGCAGGGCACACACACTCACTCATTCACTCACGCACTCACACCCTACGGACAATTTTTCCAGAGGAGGTTGATAAATAAATGATAAAATAATAATAGTCATAAAAAATCTTGTATGATTAATAAAAAAGTTTTTTCTAAAGATTGATTAAATTATTTATTTATTATGGCTGAAGGTAAAACATGTTGACATGTCTTGGATCACACTAAGATGGACACAAAATATGAATCACATTAGAGCGAATAATTCATCCAAAACCAAAACTCCTATCATCATTTATTTACCCTCATGTTGTTCAAAACCTGTTTATGATTTTGTTCTGTGTAACACAAAAGAAGATTTTGAGAAATGTCACTTGGTTTTGTGTCCATACAGTAGAAGTCAATGTGGACAATGTTGTTTGTTTACCAACACTCTTCAAATTATTTTCTTTTGTGTTTCCAAAAGAAAGAAAATCCTACAGGAATAACATGAGTGTGAGAACATGATATCATTTTTTTATGTATTTTTTTCATTAGTAGCCTATTCCTTCACAGTAATTTAATTACATGGCATATTGACATTCACTGTGGCTTCATTAACCGGAGACTTAATTTAATTTATTTGAGTCATCCTCAGGTATATGTACTCAAGCATCTATGAAGTGCAACAAATTCCAGAAATGGATGTGATCTTTGGTAATGCAATGCTTATGATTATCGATTATTCATCGCGCAAATATGCTGATCAAATAGCAATGAGGTAAATAGCACTATTTGGTAAATGTCAAGCAAACAAGCTGAATATTCAATCCTCCAGGTGTTCTCCAGCATTTCTAAAGATGCTTCAGTCAAAGTACTCGCTTTATTGAAAACTTTACCTCGAAAAGTTTTGATACAGACGCTTATATAAGAGAGTGTGATTAATATTTAAAAGCCCCAAGAGTATGGTTGTGTTATAAGGACAGCTGAAAGCTCAGCAGTGGGAGTGAAATCACAGGGACATACATACTCATGCACACAGTGTGTTGACTACTAATCCGACGTGTAAGTCTATATGAACACATATGAGTGCCTCGGTAATATGAGGCAGTGAGACAAATGGGATTGTTCAATAGGGGTCCCCCTTTGGCAAACAGACTCAATTTCTCACATGTTCTTCATGCTTTTCTTAATCTTTGATTTCTATGCATGCTCTTTGATATACAGAAATGCACTATATCATAAAGGAGGTATAGGCAGCATGCCAAAATGTGCTAAAGCTTTCATCTAATTTATGTACCTCTGATTTACCGGTGGAGTCAGATTTATATCTTAAGCTTGTATAAGAGCTATTTTTCCTTCAATTTTTAAGAAGATTAACAGCTAAAGACAAATAATGAGTCTTTCAATATAAAATTAACCTTACCACAAACTAACAGGTAGTAGCTATGAATTAGAAGAAACAAAACAGCAGATCATGTTATGGATTTATATTTAAGAGTGTTGAAATCTTTAGGACAGATGCTCCATGGCTCAGTGCTCTCCATCAGAATATGCCATTCCTAGGCTTTTTGCTTCCGTTGCTTTTGACTGTGTCTGTGAGACTTTTGACAGATTTAGTTCACAAAACTGGCAAAAACAATGCAGTTAATCTTCAATTCAAAGTCTGTGAATTTAAGAAGCTAACCAAAAGGCATGAACAGTACAAACATCATCAAAATATAAAGTTTCATGAAAATGTAATGAAAGCATTACAAAAAATATAGAATGAAATAATTTCCACCCGCCGCATCCTATAAGATTTGGCAAAACAATTGAATGTGCTATAAACAGATGATGATCAGCATTAACTATTAAATAATACAAAGCCAACATCAAAGCGTCTAATAATGTTCTAATCTATAATAAAATAATGATATAATCCTCTGTATCTCAACAAATCTTCAATTATTTTCAAAGATGTAATCCATATGGCGCTGGAGGTGTAAAATAAGAACTTAAATCTTATTGAACAGGATTGGTGCTTGTAGATAAACTGTGTAGAGGTGCGAAAATAAGAGCTGAGCAGGCGGTCATGACAATTTGTTCGGCAGGTCGTGGGATTAAGGATGATGGAAATCCCAAGGCCGCCTGGCATTTACTCTGCAATCAAAAAAGGCTTAAAATCCTTGTAAAGCACTGGTTTAGGAAAGCAAAATCAGATGGTTTTACACTAACTAACTCCGGAGTAACAAGCTGAAACAACCGCACCTGTGTAAGTCTTATCTTGTGTTTGTAGGATGTTCAGCAGAGTGCACATTCAAAAAAGCCTGCTGGATCCGACTCAAAATTTGCACATCGTTTCCAAACAATAAAAAGATGCCATTATGTATGAGGATGTGAAGATTTAAGATGACAGAATGTGCTTCCCTGTCACCCCGTTTCATTATGATGACAAAGGAACAGGAACCGTCTGGTGGAATAATGCCACATTTCCATATTCACAGTTGTGTTTTAATGGCACTTTTATTGAATTAAGCTATAAGTATGCATTCTCTGCCTGAAAACTGGATAAAGTTCATTCAGCCAAATCATGTCCCCCCATAATGTTAGAGAGCACAGCTCTGACTTGGCACGCTGTGTTAATGGTTCCGATTTAATCTGTCACCACTGTGAGCGATTAGCCCTTTCAAACTCGCCTTTATTATGTGCAAATGAGGCAATGAACCATATTTCACTTTAAGATGAATATTTATGGAGATGAGTGTAGGTAGAGGCGCTGACCCCTGAGTTGGCGAGGGGACGTACGCCACCGGAACCACCATGCGGGGAATAATGAGCCATTCTCACCGTTCCACACATCCAAAATGTGATGCTTTTCCAGGGTCCAGCTGCCTAGGTTGGAGGCATCCAGCTCGTATCCCTGCAGGATGACAGTCCTCTTTTCCCATAGGATCACATTTAGACACGATTCATACTCAAAGCCGACGGACACTACGGCATAAAAAATCAAGCAAAATCTGTCAATTACACATAAATAATGATTTTCGATACATCCAAATGGATTCATGCTAAGCAATTTCAAAAAATATCCGACTGTATATCAAGTAATACTTTTTGAAGGGTATTATGTGTTTTGTGACACTTTATCTGCACAGCATGTGAGGCATTGACAAACAGCGTCATTTATCTTGTCTGGACTTTCCATTTTAATGGGAAAACGGGTGCAGTAACGATGTCAGATACAGAACGAAGGGAAGATATACTTTTGTCCGGTCATACAGAAGCAACAAATTCCAAAATGTGTGTGTGACCTTCTAAAGGCTGATATTTCTCAATCCGCTTCATTTGCACGGTAATTATACATGCAAATAGCAGTCAGCAATATACATATGATAGATTTGAAAAGTGTAGCTGCTTATAGATTTTATTTATTGCCTGAATATAACCCTGTGTTGGTTGAGCAAAAGATGGTTTAATTTAAAGATGGAAAACATTTGAGTTCATGCTGTATATTCAACACAGTCTCACAGGAATTTGTGAAATTGTGACCAACCGTAATCTATTAATTCGTGTTGATCAACACAAATTACCTCCTTTTTCGTGCAATTTTTGGGCGTCACCCAGCACGACTTTCCATTAAAAGTACTTTAATATGCAATATCTTTCATATGTATAAATATATATCAACCCCATTTGATGGGAATTCATACCTATTTTACAAGGTGGCCCGTTCATGTGAATTCCTATTTTTAACGATCTTATATGTATTTTTTTGTTAGGATTTTACTTTCCCTGTGACGTTAGGTTTAGGGGCGGGGTTAGGGGAGCGATTTATCACTGCTTTGTCACGTCGTGAAACTAGCATTTTTAGCTAAATTAGCCTTTGCATCTGTGATTTTAGGTTTTGAGTTGAGGTGCTGGTTAGCCAACTCTCAAAGTATTTGCGACTTCTGTGGATATTAAGTTAGAAATATATAAATATACATACACACCCGGTCTGTGTTATGAAAAATTGTTGCGCTGGTGACACGAAAAAAATAGGAAATTCATGTTGATGAACACAAATCAATAGATTTACATTTCGTGACAATTTTACAAATTCCTGTGAGACTTGGCTGGTATATTTAACCGGACAGAAGTTTAGCTTTCCCAAAAAACCTGTTTATTTTCAGCAAGGTCATGCATTTTGTGCAGGTATTAAAATACTTAAATCCCCTGTATTCATTTCCATTAACAACTACTTTAAAATTCCTAGTAAATGAAGTTGAAAATAAAATAAGGCATCATTGCGTAATCGTCTGGACTTTTACTATCAAGATTCATCTCGCAGGTGTCAGAATTATCTGGGTGGAAAGATGAATCATCTCTCTTTTTAAAATCAGTCCAAGTTAATAATATATTCATACATAGAAGGCTTTATATAGAGCTCAGTTTCCTCTCATTGTTCCTCTTCTTACCTACAGCCTCTGATAGTCCATATACTCTCTGGTTGTAAGCATCCGTCTTGTCCCAGATAAAGCTGTAGGACAGCCGTGGTGAAGACGGGAACTGCTTCTGAAACATTCTACCTTCCACAGCCACCAAAAGGTGGACCTTTGCCAAGCCGAAGGGCACGCTGGACTGGGTCATGATGACCTTCAGAACGGGTTTGTAGGCCGATGCACGTGAACTTAAGTATATTAAACGTAAATCACTTCCAGGAATGGCTGTCTGCTCATGAAGCACCTGTGATTAAAATGTGTGCAGGAGACAAAGTTAATAGCCTGCGGTATGAATATACTTGTTTTCCTTCTTTCTAATAAAGGTGGGGGAACATTTAGATAGTTTGTGATGCCAAATACTGGAGCTTTAATTCTTAATCTTTTTTAATATCAGCTGTGTCATTTTGCCGATGTAAAAATAATTCAATGGTCTGTCATCATTTACACATTCTCTGGTCATTTGAAACCTTTGTGATACTCTTTCTTCCGCAGAACACAAATTAAGATGTTTTAAAGAGAGTTGGTAACCGAACAGCACTGGAGCCCATTCACTTCTATTGTATGGACACAAAACCAAGTCAATGAGGGCCAGTTAACAATCCGTGTTCTGCGGATGAAAGGAAGTCATACAGGTTTGAAAAAACAAGAAGGTGAGTAAATGATGATAGGATTTTATTTTTGGGTGAACTATCAACCCTCATATTATCCTAGGGGTCAATTTGACCCTATTCAATCATTGATCATACATGATTGACATCATTTTTCTTGCTTCAGAATGAATGACTTTTCCTTATTTATTGGGGACATCTCAATAATCCAAAAAATTAACATGATGTGATTTTTTTATGTCCCGTTCACATTTTGTATCATCAGTGCTCTTTAGGGTCAATTTAACCCCAGGCTCTGCTAGCTGTATAAAAAAATACATTTTAAAATTTCACACATAATTAATTTTGGTAATATTGAGGTCACTATAACATGCTATAATTTCATAATATTTCCTATCATTTTATATTTTTCTGTAAAATATTCAAATAACCCAACATAGTTTTGCGAGAACCACTGATATTTCACATGACATGGGGTTAGTTGGAATTCGAATTCTCACAAGAACTTCCCGTGCCATGGGTGATGGAAAAACTAAATTCTTATGAGAACTTTTATATTTCCTTTATAGACTCCTAGTGTTGACCCTCCTGTGTTCTCTCAACCACCTGTAGACAAATGCCTTCCAAAAATATAAAGTTATTATGGTTCCGCTCCAAACTTAAACATCAGGGTAGACTTAGTGCTGCTAATGTCAAGAAAATGGTTCCAGGGCCCACCAGATATGCTGTCAGCTATGTTCAAGATGTAAAATCAGCATTTGAGCTTTTCACTACACCATCAATTGAAAAGGATATAATTGAAATGACAAACTTAGGGGGAAGGAGGGTATATGGGGACAGCTGGAATGACTTTGATGTGTCTGACTTGCAAGCCTACATTTGGTTGCTCATTTTGGCAGGAGTGTGCAAGTCATAAGGAGAATCAACAGCAAGCCTTTGGAATGCTGACACTGGGAGGTCAATATTTCCGGCCAAAATGTCTCTGAAGACATTTCATGTTTTCTCCCGTGTTATACGCTTTGAGGACAAAGAAGCAAGACAGGGCCGACGGGAGCGTGACACACTCGCAGCAATACAGGATGTAAGGGTCAAGTGGGTCCAGCGATTACCCTTTCTTTATAATCCAGGCACCGACATCACTGTGGTTCCATTGAATGGAAGCTGTCCCTTCAGACAATACATGCCAAGTAAACCAACCAACTATGGCATAAAAATATGGACCGCATGCGATGCACAGTTCAACTACGCCTGGAATATGGAGGTGTACACTGGTAAATCCCCTGGAGAAGCACCCGAAAAAAATCAGGGCATGAGGGTGGTCTAGACATGGCTGAGGGACTGAATGGCGATAACATTACATGACTCACCAAAGATACAAATTACCTGACACAAACATTTTTGGAAAAAAATCATAGTCTGGTGGTTTAAATTGCCAAGGGGTCAAATTGACCACAGTGGGTAAAAGATGTTATCAGATTTGAGGGTAACAGGAGGGTTAAAGGAATAGTTGACCCGAAAATAAAATTCAATCACCATACATACCCTCAAATTGTTCCAAATCTATGGTACCCAATGATTGCCAAGAACTGTTTGGTTAAAAGCATTCTTCCAAATATTTAAAATATTAAAAATAAAAGTGGAGATATGGAAACCCTGAGAGCAGCACAGATGCTCTACACATAGGAATTTAGAGTTTCATTTTCACTGGCTTTTCAAGGTCTTCCACAAGGTGGAATTATTTGTGCCACAGGAACAAGATATAGGAGACATTTTCATAATTAATTCAGAAGCAAAAGCAGTGCGCAGATGATAATGTCTGGTGTCCCTGACTCTACAGTATATGTGGAAAATCACAGAGTTCTCTCATATTTTGTAGTGTCATTCAATTATACAGCTGAGATAGGCTTAAGGCACACGGTTAAATTTATTTTGACCATACCGAGGCTTATTTTACTCTCGGATGACTCACCTGTGTCTCGGGAATGATGGGGCTGGCCTCGGGTCTGCTGCGGTAGAAAGTGGAGAGCGGTGACGCTGTGATTTGGGGAGAGGGTCTGTCGAGGCTATTGAACTCACAGGTTGGTGGCTCTCTCTCTTCTTTCCTCATCACCAGCGTGTCCATCACGTAGAAGACTCTCCACGACAACCACACCGTGCGATATACAGTGGGGTATGGGGCGCGTGCAAAACTTAACGTCAATGCCGTGCCGCCATTCACTAATAAATCAAACCTGTTGGCAGGTAAAAAGAGCACATTTATTCAGCGCACAGCCTATATGTGATTGAAAATACATTATTGACTTTAAAAAAATAAAAGGTTAGCGATAGAAATATTTGGTCATATGTATTACCACAGAATGATGTATGACCATACAGTTATATTCATGACCTGTGGTGTTTATGTTAGTCCAAGGAACCATAGTAGTACCATGATGCATGTACCAAGCATGACATTAAGTATTAACAATTTCCAAGCTACATGTCCTGAAAAAAAATGTTATTTTAAATATATACAGTATATATATATATTATATTTTATTTATTAGAACGATGCTAGTTTGTTTATAAACTAGTTGGCTTCGAGATAACTCTCGTAGACAATGTAGTTTCACTTGCTTAATATTTCATAAGGTTTTGCTTTCAGCCTATTTCACAATTTGTGTTTGTGCAAGACCATATGAAGGCAACAGGGTAACTGTTATTCGTAATTTCCTGTTATCATACCGACAAGCGCACGGGTCCTCTACAAATTACATGCTTTGTTAGCTTCATCACGCTTTAGTTAGTCTGCGTTCCATATCCATTGCTAAAACGTAGCCGCTTTATGCAGCGAATAACTTGAAAGTCAGATAAAAATAAAAGAGATGAATAACAGGGCAGGCAATCGCTTTTATCAGAAGTTCACTGGATCACTAAGATGTTCTATAAGTGGATGAGGGGAAGGGTAAAGATGCATGTCACTTTTTACATAAGGGGAAGTTGGATGAGAGATTTAGAGGTAGCGGTTAGCGCAGGACCTATTTTAATTAGCGCAGAGTAGTGAGGAGGTAGATACAGATTTGGAAATGAAGGGGCGTCTCTTTGAAGTTGTGCTCTATATGAGCGTCTGACTCCCCTGCCCGGAAGGGGAGAGATGAACGACGCAGTGACTTCACACACACACCAGAGATACACAGACACATTCACAAACATACACATCTGAGCAGCACTGCTATTTTAAAATTCGAGCTATGTCCACTGTTCAGTCTGGGCCACCGTTCCAGACCATCAGCCCTTGAAGCTGTTTCTTCTTCTCTGCTTCCCCTCCGACACGCTCGCCGACCAAACGCAGACACCAGCACTGAACAAGCACGATTATCTGAAGCCCGTTCCCCTGTGTGCAGGTTTTAAAAAAGGATTTGGAAATATCAGATAATCCCCAACATAGGCACCTATTCTTTAGAGATGTATAGCTATCTCTTGAGATTTTTTTCCTCTTTTCATTTAACTCTATTGGAGAGAATTTTCTTTAATGTATATGTGAGTGAAAGGCTGGCGGTAGCCACACACACACACACACATACGTGAACTTCCAGAAATACGTGACTGCGAGCAGATGACTCATATTAACTGCCGGTCTGTGTAATGATTGATAATGACTAAAGGGATTATTATAAAGGTACAAGGAGGTCAGTAAGACCCAGAATCAACTCGGAAGAAAAAGTTCAACTTTTACTGTTTGACTACTTTAATGACTGCTTTAAAGTAGCATTTCCAACAACGGAATATGAAGACGTTACATCCAATTTCAATCTTTTTGGATTATAAAAGGGCATTCTTAGGTCATGCTATCGTGTTCTGCCTGGGAGCTAGAGAAACATTAGCATGAGGTTTGGGGTGAAATTGTATGTGCGTGGGAAGTAGGAAGATGCACACAATTTGCATAAACTATGCAAAAGGCTTTCTCACTGACTAACTTAAGGATGGGTATTAGCATAATTATGTGTATGTACATATTGTGGGTATGTCAATGCCTGTCGACGTCTATGTAAAACATATTTATACGTACATGCCATCCTGTCTGGTGATGGTATAACCCTGTTGGGGATAATGCAGGAGGGACACGTTCACCCCAATCAGTGGCGTGCCGTCGGTGGTCACCACCTGTCCTCGCACGACTGACGCCAGGCTGTAAACACAAACAACAACACGGTCAATAGCATTTTTCAAGGTCAGCTGAAACCAAGTAGGACTGAAAGAGGGTAAATTTAGGTTTTCTCATTCTTCACTGTCTGATCAATGTGACCTCTGACACACCGGACCTTTCTCTGCTCTTCTGTTTTGATAGTCTTAACAGGCGTAATTACAGCACAAATTATTACACCAAGCACCATTTAGTGGCTGACCTGCAATCTTGTATCTTTAGACTAATTGCACGATCGTTCCTGAATGTGCGAACAAAAAGAACCCCAGGGCAGATGGGCGGGATGGGATGTTTCCTCATCAAGGCATAATCAAACGCTTCATCAACCAAACACCAGGAAAATCTAGCACATCTTTCTCAGCTGGTCCTACTCTAAGGAGTTAAGAACAAGCAGATATTGTTAACTTTGCCCGAGAAGAGCCAAAGGCCGTATTCACAAGAGAGTCCAACTTGAAGTCGCGAAGGGGATCCGCTCAATTTTTCCACTAGAAAAAGTAATCATTTCCGAAAGTGCATGCTTTGTTAGCTTTACGTACAGCCCTTGCCAATAGTGCGAATGACTTTTCTGTGTGATATGAAGGCAGAAGAAATTAGATAGGACAACACGAAGTCTTCAAAAGGGGAACATTCGGTTCTGAATTCTAATCAAAGGGGAAAAACCTGATTGTTTATTCTGTGAGAGTGTGAGAGGCTTGCTCTGTTTTCCCATGCTGTTAGATCTGTGACCCCAAAACGTTACAAAAAAACTGTTAGATTGTTGGAAATATTGTGAAATACATCAAACAGCTTCATAATAATGTGCAGAGCCCAAGGACTGTCTATGTATATATATATTTTAATATGTTGCATCATTCACAATAAATAAAATATGAATAGACACATAATCAGGAAAACAAGCCACGTAAGAGAGGCTTAATATTATATTATTTTTATTTTTTCACAGCTCGACAGTCAATCCAAGTATCAAAACACAGGTGAGTTTTCTTGTGCATCATCATACACTTACAGTAAGTGTTTAAATTGGCAAGGCTTGAATGAGTTTAGTTTAAACAGCAACATGTGCTGTTCAGGACTCACCTGCATTTGCGAGCTCAAACACCCGGGTCATGAAAGCATAAATGTCTGGTCATATTGCAGCATACATCAATCCTAATGAAATTTGTCTGTTTTTTTATTTGTTGTAGGTATTAAATGTGTATCCATCGACAAACATACTTAAGCTGAGTTTTGTCAATCTGTTTTACGCATTATAATTTTTGACGAACTATATTATAAATGCGTTGTCAGATTTAAGATGAGTCTCAAGCACATGCCAAACCGTTGGTGGAGAAAGGGAATTTTTTACCGAGAACCGTTACATCACTATTAAATACGATACAATAAGGGATGCACGATAAATTATCGGCCATATCGGTATCGGCCAATAAATGGTCATTTTAATGTTATCGGTATCAGCTGATGATTAAATTTAGGCCATAAATTATAGCCAATAAATGATAAATCATTTTCTCTGGTTAAATCACTTCAGCTGGAAGCTGCTCACAGTTAAACTCCAATACAGTCCTGTCTTTCAGTCATAATCATTCACTTACGGTTATTAGCAAAACATAGGTACAGTGTGTGGATATTTATTAATGTGTAAATTACAGGCTTTTTGAGCCGATTGGTGTCTGAATGCTTTCTCTCTTGACACCAGTTAGACATGTGGCTATTAAGAACACTTTTCTGGGTTGCTCTGTAAGAACATCAACAAATAGTTCATCAAATAAACCTACCAGAAAATAACCCTTAACTAGCGTAAAGTAGGCTTGGTACATGATTTTTATGGAAAAAAGAGAACTAGTGGTAACCTTGTTTTCCTTGTTTTTCAATCTCAGAAAATTTTATATTAATATTTATATACTACATATCGGCAAATATATCGACTATCGGCTACCAGTGTTAAAAATGATCAGTTATCATTATCGGCCAAAATTTACATATCGGTGCATCCCTAGATGCAATACATTTCAACATGAATATAAAACCTCTACAAAATGCAGGTTCTTAAATAAGGAAAAGATAAAACTGTAAAATTTCTTAGCTGGATTGTAAAAACCAAACAGCTCTCTATTCCACTGGAGGACAGGTCGTAATACCCTTCAGTCTTTCAAAATCAAAACCTAGTTGACCAATTTTGATCAGTTCAAGAGCTTCTAACCTGCTGTTAAAAGTGTTTTCTCCTGGCAGACTATGGGATCCCCCCGGCGCCACCAGAAAACTGATGCGTTGATAGAAACTCAGAGAATCTGCGGTATATGAGCTCCTGTGTTGCATTGTGTTGGGGTCTGGAGCTCCGCGGCAGTAGGTCTGACCCTGACAGCTGTTGTGAATACAACAGTCTGGGTCCATACAGTCCACCAAGCCATCTGAAAAAACATTACATTATTTAAAAGCTTTTGAAGTTATCTAGATGTATAATAGTATAGAATAGATGTATGTACATATATACAAGGACTTTTTCATTGTCCGTTAGAAGCATCTCTCTGAACACAAACAAGAAGTTCTCAATTTTCCTCACCCCCCTCGTTATCCTTCCCATCAGAACAAAGGGTTTCCATAGCGACATCACACCCGACCCCTCTCCATCCAGACTGGCAGAGGCAATGCCATCCGTTCTGGTCCAAAATGCACCTGCCGTTGTTGTTACACAGCCCTGGACAACTATCTACCGGGACAAATTCATCAGTTACACAGACTGACCAATCAGAGGCCGGGACGTGTCATGGATTGGGAAGCTTTTAAAATTTATGAAGGGGAAACATGGTGAATGTGTCTTAGTCAGTCAAACGTTTGGCACTTGACATTTTAAAGACATCGGACAGGACTCAGGGACAGCTGTAATTTCACATGAAACGGTTTGTGGTAACATAAGCTAAAAAAATCGAATGAATGATGAAACTACATTTCTATTCCTTTCTATGCTGTTTCTGGGAAAATAAGTCTACGCTAATTTTTTTTACGTGGAATGAAGCGTTTATTTTTTGAGGCAATTTTTTAAATCCTTTTGCTGAATAACATCAGATTAGCAGTGTCCATGTGAATCAACAGCATGCTGAGCTGAACAGCACAAGTGCGGAGAGAGTTTATCAGACAGTATACTGGGGTGCTCGATCATATCCTTTGTCACAGAATGTGTGAAGTCAAAGGAAATTAGAGAAGGAAATGCTTAACTAAAGGAGCTTAGCAGCTGTTAAATATTACATTAAGAGACAGTGAGATGCACGACAATGGGGATTCGGGACAGTATGTGAACGTATATACAGTATGTGCATGGACTGACTGATGATCGTGTGCGTGTGTCTGCCTACGGTTACACTTTACAAAACAGGAAACCTGGAATCGAATACACGGAGGGACACATTAATACACAGTACATAGACATAATGAATGTCATGCTTGAGAGACAGAGGGGTCAGAGCCACATGCTCTCTTCAGGGCAGCATGACCTTTACCTCTATATCCTATCCAGTCTGCTATCATGAAGAGACATTCAGGGAAAAGAATTAAACATGGGGTGTTATACTGCAAACGCGGTGATCTTAGTGTCAGTCATTTCTATCAGACAACCCAAGCATCCTCTGCTGGTTACACATCCTAATATGCCGCGCCGTATCCTCTCCTCGGCAAATATGACATTTTGTGATATTTGCATTGCACTGTTCAAGAGCTCGATTAGAGAAAACCAGGGATGATGGTTTTATTTCATTTTTATCAGAAGCAGAGTGCATGCCCAATAATCTGCTTTTTGTTTTAAAAGAGGTTTATTTCCACAAAAATGCCATTTAAACGGTATTTCAAATATAATTAAGACGGAATTATGTTTATTTCACAGGTCGCGTAGAAAGTAAAACATGATTGATGAAAGAAAACACTTTACCTTTTATTCTACTGTCCAGAAAGTGAGCTGAAGTGGTGAAAAACGTGAAAGAGAGAGAAGAAAACAAGTCATTTACATTTGCCACAATAGCTCTATACATTTTATTATTATTACATTATTATTAAAAACGCAGCTTTTCACAGCTAGCAAATTGCCGACCTGTCAGCTCACATAATAAATTCATGGAAATGCTGTACTTTATGTTGACAATGTGCTTGATTTTAAAATGATCAATATGATGACACTTTTCATTATAACTCTTTTCAAATCAATCCCAGCCAAATTTGTAACGTCACTCACCAATATTGCAGTTTTCGCCGGTCCAACCCTGGTAACACTCGCACTTTCCTTTTCGACACACACCGTGCTCCCCACACTGACAGAGCTCCTGTTCACACCTTGTCCCCGACCAGCCCTCCGCACACCGACACACACCTCCGACACATACGCCGTGAGGACTGCAATCCGTCGTACACATTTCTGAGAAAAAGGATGCGGCGTGTAAGTCAACAGACACGTGCGAAACCCATACTCATAAAAGCACATGGCCTCTAGCAATGTAGGTCATAATATTGTCTGTCAAAATCCAAACCTAGTTGGCTGTTTTTAGAGCTCCTAAAATGTGGTTTACCAAGAAGAGGGATTAAAAGCAACACTAGAGTATCGGAACATATCAGAACATCTGAAATCTTTGTGCTTCATCTACAGCAGGGGTCTTCTACCTATTTATTAAAACACACCAAATTATATTGTATTACTTTACAAAAGTTGCTGATAGAATTTATGTTCAAAAAACAATAATCGACGGTGTTGACCTCTCATCTACAGGTTTTCTGTTTTGGCAAAACAAATGTGAAACTTAATCTCTTTTACAACTTCACAGTGTTAAATTTTAAGCGCTAAGATTGACTGCATCTTTGGCATTTTAATTCTCACTGATGGATTGTACTTGAATGTTTGGGTATGAAATTGGCAGTAATCCGCTGATAGTTTTGTGCTAACGCCAATACACAATGGCTCTGAACTTGTCATCCTGCAAGCTGTGACTGCTAACATTCTCGAGCTCTCCGGAGCATCTATCAACAAATACTATACACTCGCGTGCGCAGACTCACTCATACAGGGCGTCTCAATGACTCGTACACATTTTCAAGGGCAAACTGTAATTTTTCAAAAATCAAAATGTGTGTCATGTTTCAATGCGTACCAAAAAATAAAAACTACAAGGTTCCTTGTAGAAATACTATAATAGAATTCAGCCATTTTCCATTCAGTTGGAGGGTTGAGGGTCAAGGGAGCATAAGGAAATTAATTTAATGAATATGGCGTTATGCCAAACAGTTTTTTTACATATTTAATAGATAATTACAACCATAAAGCATGGCCATATTCTGCAAATGTCAGCAAACACTGTGCATTCTGTTATCCTACAGAGACATTCAAATTGGAAAGAGTCCATAGATGGTGCTATAACAACTTCATTACTCAGTTTATATTATACATTCAATTTACCTTCAACTTAAAATTTCCCAGTGGGCTGCAGACCATTAATCTAAATGAATTAACATGCACAGTGTAGAATTACATCTGCATGTCTGCTTCCAAGTCAGACACCGATCTGCATGTATTTAAACAACCTACGGGTCAAGATTCCGAGCGTTTGTATTCCTGAGATTACATCTGCATGCGTCAAACGGCACATTGCGTCTGTGTTTCAAAAGTGCATTTAGACTTTTCATTATGTATTTTTTGCATAAATCCATATAAATCAGGTATTGTCTGAGTTAGAAATTCAGCTAGAATCATTAAGGGAAGAGAAGTTCTCCGGTAGCTTCAAAGTATGCTGCAACCAGACAGCAATGCGTAGGCCCATCTAAACATCCCGATGCTAGATAACAAAGGAAACAGAGCTGACTTGCCCCCATCCACCTTCATTTTGACTAATCATTATGTCCTTAGAACTATCACCTCGATGACTCCTTAAACCCTTTCGAAATAACACCGCCCAGGGCAATTTTGATTTTATAAGGCCATGCTGGAGCCAATTTATCATTGCGGAGATATTACACCTGTGTCTTTTTCAAACTTCTTCACTGGTGCCTTGAGCAACCTTTCAGGCAAGTTCAGAGCTGGTCTTCCATGAAGCCATTTAAATCTGTCAAGCAACTTTTGGAGTGAAAACAAGTCCTCCTAACAAAATCCAAATAAACAAATAGACCAAACTAAAACTGAGTGAAACGTAAGTGAAGTCGCTCTGACGTCTGTACGCCGGAGCTTTATTTGTCGAGAGGAATCTTTTCCTCAGTTGTGAGACCTTGGAGGGTCTGATTAGTCCGTGCTGGCTCTCTGGAATATTAAATTGTTCTAAAAGGGTGAAGGGGTGGTCGAATCATTCAATCCTTTATTTTTTTTAAACAGCCTTCTTTTCCACGCCAGTCGATGCAATCAATTTTTCATTAGCGGCAAGGTGTTTATCTGTTTTTAGCACTTCCAGGTTCCAGCGGGAGGCGGGTCGATCCACGCCACACACCCGTTAATTAAAGTTTATTTAATTGAGGTGGAACAGTGGAGGTAATGAAGAGACAAAACCCCAACTGTGCCAGCAACTGGACTCCTGTGGCTCTCATGACCAGACCTGCAACTTGAAGTGGTCCAAATCTAAGCCCACAATTACTCTTGGCAAGCATGTAGCAAAGCATCTTCGATATTTTATAATCAGTAAAAGTTTCAATTTCACGTTTAATAGAACATTTTTGCACAAAAACATTGTTAAGTTCATCATAAATTTATGCAATTCATTGCTAAGAAGAATCATTGATGGTAGTTTATAAAAAATGAATTCCTTTAATACTAACCAAATTTGAGCAGTTTACCAAATTATTGGTTAACTTTAATTGTATGTAAACCAATAAAAATGCTCATTGAACTTGAGGTAACACAAAAAATATACATTTAAACCAGATCAGACTGTAGCAGTCTGGAATATCAAGCACATCACACTGGATCTGTATTGCTCTCTATTTTACTAACACATTCTGATAACTGCAAGAATAACTGATCCCTTCAAATTTACAATTCACAAATTCCCATATATCCAGCGCCTTAGCCAGCACTTACATTGACATAATTCTCAAACCACTCTCTTAGGGAACAGCCTGACAGCTGCATTTCTCTTTCTTTTCACCAATTACTTATAGACATTAACCAGGGATTACAGCATGAGAAGATTCTCACCATTTCGGTAAAGATTGATGCGTTACATACAGATGTGTCACTGTCACGGGAACTGCAGAATGAAAGTTTACATACAGCTGGCACATAAGCATTTGTGCCCTTGACAACATTCACAGCCCACAAACAATTCCAATGTCAAGTCTCAATATTCATTTATGAATTTGCGGTATAATGACATAATGTAATAATATTCAGTTGTGTCCTTGTAACTACTCTTCTCCAATCAGATTCAAGGACTGGATCTAACGGCCGTATAATACAAAGCATAACAGGACTAATGTCAGTAATATTCAAAGGAATCAGTGTCGTACCTGTTGAGCAGTCGGGTCCAGTCCAGTTCACCTCACAGATGCAGGTGCTGGTGTCACTCTGGAACATGCCATGGCCAGAGCAGTGTTCTAGACAGACAGAAAGCTGTGTCTCACAGTTAGCTCCGGTCCAGCCTGAGTTACAGTGGCACTGGCCATGTAGACAAGTACCACGGCCTGAACATGATGGGTCCACACAGTCCACTGTAGAGAAATATATATTCTGTCTTTGAAAATGCATGTGAAAGAGCGCAAAATGTAACATTAAAATAAATTGTTACATTGAAAATGCTCAGCTATTGGCTAATATCATGACACTGCCCATAGCGACACATACATTTTTGAAAGTAACAAAATTTCAAACTAAATGGCATCAGATAATACAAAATAATATAATATATGTCAATACTGTTATATTGACACCGTTTAATGTCCAAATACTTGTTGGAGCCCAATATATATCTTTCAATGCATTTATATAATTTGATAACCTTTCCACAAAACATAAAACTATTCAGATAAAGAAAACATGTTTAAAGATAACATCTGTTCAATCATCTTTCTCTACTGCTCAGGGGCTGAGGTGTCATGCTCCTTATTCCTTTCTAGGTTATGCATTCATGTTCGCTGACCTTGAATACAACGCTTCTGAATTGTAGCCCTGCGATAAATTACAGCCTTAAGAAACTTGTGATGTACAGTTCTTGCTGAGAACGCCAGAGGTGCCGTGGCAGAGGTGCTGATTTTATTCTTACTGTTTTTTGAGGTTGCAATTTTGTGAGATTTAACAACTTTCCTCTCTGCGTGTTCCCGCAGGTTTAAAACTGCGACTACTGTTCCTCATTGCCTATGCAGTCACTTTGCAAAATGCAGTCCACTGTTCCTCTTAACACACTTTTTTTGTAACCTATCTGCTTGCTATCAAATCAGCAAATGTTTCAGCTTTGGTGAAATCAAAAAGTCAAGTGTGCGTCATGCTTGAAAACTCACATACTGTATCAACATGGTAACAAACTCCAGTCGCCAGGCGTATTTTATACCCACACAGATTTTTGATTGGCAATCAACATAATGTGACCACTGCAGCCACATTTGTGATTGTAATTGAGTTACTTTAGTTCAAAGCATCTTTTCACAGTAGTGTCCTTATTGCTTGTATGAACGTAAAAAATAACTAAATCACTTCCTTAAAAAAGGTATATGCATTTGTTCCTGAAAGCATTATAAACAATTCATACCAAGCCTTTCCATTTGGATCTCTCTCTGTCTTCTCAACCTCAAGGTGAGACACATTCAATTCAATGACAATTATAACATTGGTCAGGTGACCCGAACATAGACATCTAAAGAGTTCATTCCTGAGTCTATAGAATTCGGATCAATACACTCAATTGGATTGACCCAAAAAGAGCAAGAGGAAAAGAATCAAATAGCAGGACATTTTGTGCGCTGTCCTTAAAATGTGGGCTATTTTCTTGGCCGTCTGCCATTTTGCGTATTCCCGTATGTAAAATCCATTTCAGTCAATGGATGCTGTTAAATGATGTGGCTAATTTATCAAAACAAAAACCAGCCTTTAAGTCGGTACACTCATCCATGTAATTAGCTGCTTGGTGGTGTTGAAAAAGTGCTGGCCTCTACAATAATGAGCTTGATGTGTTGTGGTTTCTTTGCATTAACACTGACATCTGTCTAGTTACCTTGGTCGCAGTTGTCACCTCTGTAGCCTGGGTTACAAATGCAGGAGCCCGTAACGCACAGGCCGTGACCCCCGCACTGAGCATCCATACACTGAACGCTGGGCACATCGCATTCGATCCCCTTCCATCCGCTGTAGCACTGGCAGCGCCCCCCATTGTAATGACCATTGCCGCTGCACAGTACTGGGCACGCCGCTAATACAGGAGAAGAAAAAAGCTTGAATGTTTAAAGTCCCCCTGTGGTGAAAATCAAGCAATTAATGTCTGTTTGGTGTTTTATATGCTTTAAGATAAACCATGTGCAAGTGTTTAGTCATTTTAAACCATTGGGGAGAATTTCTCCATAAAACTGCAGTTTACCAAAGACAGTTTAAAAAAAATGTAAGCGGAGGCACGTATGTTAATATGATACACTGAGCGTGAAAAAAGCGTTGAACGCCGGCACTGAGACTGTGGGAGAAAACGGCAGCTGCTGGAAACAGCCCCAATCCGTTCCAGAACTTGCTTAGAAGGGATTGGCGCGATGGTGGAAAAGAACGTATCTATAATCAATGGAGCTCACATGATTTGAATGGAGGCGGGGACTAACTTGCATATTCATAAATCAACATATACTAAAAAAAGCAAGGGTGTAGTAGTTACTTTCAAGTCATTTAAAGGCATAAAGCAATTATTATCGCAGGAAAAAACTTTTACATATATTATTTAATGCTTATAGATGAGTTTTAAGTGATACAATGACTGAATGCAGTGCGTCTTCAAATAGGTGAGGAAATCTTATCAAACATGAACAGGTCACATCGCGCACAAAATGTATAAGATATTATGTTCAGCGTCAACCAAACACTTGTGCTTAATAATTTTTCTAAACCATTGTGACATCATTTTCATGGCCATTTAATCTCAAATTCTAAATACTGGATCATAAATTGGATACTGTACATGTTTTCTGTAATTTTCAAAATGTTTAATGGAAAACATTCTCGTGATGGTAATAATTAAATATTCAGCCAAAAGAAAGTGCAAGCATTACAACCAAGATATATAAATTACTTGGCAATTTGAGTAATGTAGCATTATACATTGTCGTTAAAGGAATATCATAATATTATTTTTGTCTGCTGATTATAGAGTGAAATATAACCTAGACATGACAGGTTTCAGGGGATTAAAACGTAACCACACACACCTCTCGAACAATACGGCCCAAGAAATCCAGGGAAGCAATTACACGTGCCTGAGACACATTCTCCATTGCCATAGCAATTGTGTGGGCATTCCATCACTGACTCTGCACAAAAAAACAGATAATACATTGATCCATTTTAACCACATTTGAACATGTAAATCACTTTATATTTGTGTTCTGACAGACAACAGTACAAAATAAGAAAAAACGTACAGTAGGAATTAAAGTCTCTTTATGTGTTGCCTTCACTGAATTCCCACTTACTGTAATAAATCTATAAATAATTTAGAAATGCTAGCACTTTCCTCAAAATCTTCTCCATGACTGCATACCAAAAATAAATTCATATTTGAAGATGAAAACAATCAGCACAGAAGAGCAGCTCTAGGCCTAGAGATTTAGTCTTTTGGCTTCCATATTCCCTGGCCTGACAGAAAGAGATAGCGGTCGAATCAAACTTATTGATTAGCCAACAACTCAGGGCATGCTTCTGCACGCCTCATTATCACTGCTGCACTATCTCAAGCACTTGAGTGCAAGACAGAAATATAAAAAAGGACATCATAAGGCACCTATATGTAGGCTGGCTCTAATGGCCTAGTTGTTCTGTCATCTGTCACATTACACAATAGTACACAATATGGAATGTAAAGTAATTTTTTGAGCAGAGCTCAACGCTAAAGATATTTTCTACTGGCCCAGTCAGGCAAATTATATAGATTTTTTCCTGGCCCTGCCAAAATTTCCACTGGCCCCAGCACAAAAAAAGTAAACAATATTGTCTAGAAGGGCTGGGCGATGTGACAATGTTATCGTATATCGCGATGTCTCGCAAATATCCCAGTGTCGATTACAACAGACAGATACCAGATAATAATTGATAATAATGGAAAATACGCGTTTAAACATTATCATGCGATGTAGGTTTTAGCGTGAACGTTCATGTTCATATATCCAGGCAGTCAGTAACAGTGACAGAATTTTGGAAACGCTGTTTTGATCGGTCAGTTGAATGAGCTGCTGTTTTCTGTCGGTCGCTGTACAAATAGACTGAGAGAAAGACGAGCTGCATCGGCAATGCAAAACCTCATGGTCTTCGAATTGTCCTACACTGTCAGATTTTCCTACCGCAGGGCAAAATTTTATATAATCTTACCCACATCGACAAAATAAACAGGTAAGATGATTGTACAATGCAAAATACACTGTCAGACTGTCCTACCACCTTAAAATAAACATGTAGGATTAATTTAAAGCGCAACGCCCAATCAAATTGTAATATAGGTATTAATTAATATGTAGAATGATTTGACAACGAAAATACACTATTACATTCACATATAAGTATAATATAAGAGCAAAAATGACGGAACATTGATGTGCGCATGCATGGTAGGATAATCTGATGGGTAGGATGATATTTCGGGACACCTGCAACATTTTTCTACTGCACAAAAGCTTTATGGTTTATCTACGCGCTTTACCTGATTAAAAAAGTAACCTCAACACTGGTTTGTGCGCGTGGCGCTCCTGTGTGTGTGAGCACACGTGCCTGCGCGTTTGTTTGTTTGGCACTTGGTGGGTCCAGAACAAATTCTCTCCCGGTCCGTATCCTCAGATTGATCTTCTGCGCAACATTGCATGAAGTCAAACACACCCGATATTATCGATATATTTTTTTAAACACATCGCCCAGCCCTATTGTCTAGTCATCTTAATGAAAAAGGTTATTATGCCATGAATACTATTAGCCACACAGTAATTTCAAACATTTTTGAAGACAACTAACCAGTAAGGGATAAATTAAAAACAAGTAATCCAAATATTTTGTAGAAAATATACAAATAATCAGTGTTTTGAATGAAATATAGATAAAAACGTATTATATCTTACTCTTAGTAAGTCTTCGTCATTTGTTGCTTGATGAAATACAAATATCTTTATTATGCTGCTGCCCCTTTAAGAGATTGCATGAATTCTATTTCCAAATTATTTACATTAATTTAAGACGTAATGGATTAATTTTACAAGGATACTTGCTAATATGGGCATTTTGGCATCATTTTATGTGCATTTGTCTGTTTGAAAGTAAGAAGACTTGAAAGAGAACTCAATTTAGTATCTTGCGCGTTGTGTGAGTTGTGGCTCTCAAACACCCTGTGAGAACAGATCGAGTTCTCTTTTGCGTCTTTTTGAGAATATTTAGATGGCAGTCCTGATTGTTGAGCCCTGTTTAAGCTTCATTTTGTGGAAAATACACAGAAAAACAAACTAATCAGCAATTCTCTGTGCCCAAAGACAAATGTGCACATAATTATCTACATATGGTTACATATTAAAACTACATTGTGGTAATCTGTGCTAACCCACCCAGTATTATAGTGTTGTATGAGACAGGCTCTACGGTGCGGCCATCATTATAAAAGGCCAGGTGCCACACACCAGCGTGCAGGTACTGTATAAAACCTGCTTGCTGAATGCTGACCGGAACCTCCAGCCTGTCCCTGATATCCGGATCCATCTGAACACGCTCTCGTGAGATAAGCCTACTGCCGTCCAGAAGCTCCACAAAGTCATACTAAAAAAAACATAATTAAATGTAAGTGCTTTGATTCAGCTGTCAAAAAACCCCAAGCATACTGGCAAAGAAAGCCCTGATAATAATGGAAACAAATGCAAATTCAGCATCCAGACACTATGACATTCAATTTACCATAACCCTGTCTGGTCCCAAAATATCTTCACAAGAAATCTTTTAAAACAGACAGGAACAAAGAAGTCTTCTTGCTTTTTTTGGCCTCCCAGAGTGTGCTTTTCACCACACTTAAAAAGGTAAAAATATTATTTGGTACTTCTGTCTTGTTTGCCGGTAAAAATATCTAAATAACCTTTGAATTGACTTAAGAAAATTAGAAAATATATCTTGAACTACACTTATTTCCCTGACCCACCTGTGAATGATTAATTCAAATCCTACCAACAAGGACCATTTATCTTAGAATAAGATTTGGGCTTTAAAAAGAGTATACAATTTGCCAGCTGGACAAGAAAAATAAACTTTATTTTGCATATATTCTTTGAAAACAAGTTTTATTATTGCATACTCGTTTGTTTCTCTAGTCTAGCTTATATTTTTCTTGTTTAATGATGTTAGATATTTTTACAAGCAAACAAGAAAAACACCTAGTAAGGAAATCATTTCTCGCAGTGCATAACTTCAAACAGAACATTAGACTAAACAGATAGATCTACTACTTAAACTCAAGACTCTAAATTAAACTTTCTGTAATTGATTTCCTACTGGGCAGGTACAAAAAAGCAATAAAGAGACGCACAGCAAATTGGAGGCAGGACTCAATACGCTTGCTTTAGTTTATTGTGTTGGCTTTGGGAACACATTGATTGAACATCTACAATAAGTTGGGCAGTTTTCTCAGCCCTTACGAAAGATGCTGCCTCTATTGACAGCTGTGATTGTTAAAGACCCGGCCAATCACGAGAGACAGAGAGAAGATGTCTTTCTGTTGACGCGCAGTTTGTTTTCTGTGATTAAAGCAGGATTTGTTCTTTCTTATGTACAACCTTTGAGAGCTGAGTCCTTCATCTCGTTTCAGTTTTTATAGAATAGCTTGTGTCAATACTTCCCAGACAAGAGCATTGTCTTTTGTTTGATAAAGACAAAAGAATAAAGCTGCTTCATTCCTTTCAGAAGACAAAAACAAATCATTTGACCTTAGCATTTATAGCTTTCAATTGCCAAACATCACTGTGACTCTGTGATCTAAGAAATCAATTAGTTTGTACACAAATCCCATTTTAAGTTGTTTTGTTGTATATCAAACCTGAGGACCTCGATATTGTATCACCTGGGTGTGCGAGGGTGGGAGTCCTCGTCTCCCATAGACTCCAATCAGGGCATTTTTCTGGATAGAAATGTTAAATTTGAGGAAGTGAGGTTCATCAAAGAGAAGCCTGGACCTCCAGAAGACCGCTGGTGGAATAGCCTGTGTGACCTGCTGACCCAACTCCACCAGTCCTGTGTCCAGTGTGGAGTTATACTGAAGCATCACACCTAGCCTTCCTGTGAACAGACACACATGACGATGATTGAGAAAAGCAATTAAATATGTAGGCCTGGTTTACATCATTTGGCCCCAGTTAAACTGACATGGCTTAAGGCTAGTCCCAGACTAAAATGAGTGTTTGACCTGTCTTTACTGAATATACAACTTGCCCAGAAATATCGTAAGACATAACAGTGCCATTGTTTTGTCTCGAGACACACACCAGTTGTGTATTCTTCTAAGGCATTTATATAAAAGCGCATAAATATCTTAATTCAACTAAGGTATAGTCCTGGCATAAGCTAAGCCATGTCTGTGAAACCGCGATATTAAGTTTATTCTAATTAGTCAGCGGATAAATGATACTGAGCCTAGAATCCCAGAAATATATGTCATTTATATCTATATAAGTGAACTATTGTTTAGCGCTGATGCAAATTATGGCTATTTATCATACGTTTGTTTGCCTCTGCCTACCCACAGTTTACTCCCAACAGCTGATCCAGTCAACTACAGCATCCTATCAATCTAGAAAAGACTCATTTTAGCCTGACTGAATTTGACAATCTCCATCTGACCTAGATAGCTAAGGAATTGTTTCTCTTTTCAAGTCTACAAAGGAAAATTCCATTAAAATAATTTTTAATGTTTCTCTCTATATACTCAGATATAAACAGTAGCTTCAGTGGTTTTCTCTGACGAGAGCCTTTAAATGTCAACCATTACCCTAAAATTTGCAGTAGCCATTTTCAATGCTCTTTAATACTCTCCAAAGGCTAATGGCCTATCATTCAGACAGACAAAACAATACTGACGTATCTTTATGCGGCCCCTCAGAGAGCCAAATAGAAGAACCATTCCAAAAACAATACGGTGAGGCAGGTTCCTACTTGCAAGGAGTCTTTTATAGACTTGCTTCATACCGATCCTTTTCTAAACTTGTTAATTAGCCATATTTAGAAGACAAACCTAGCACAGGTCTCACTGTCCTTTGGGGAGAGTAAGATACTATCACCGCTTATGATTCTCTTTCAGTAAAGTGTTTTTTTTGGTACTTCGACAATCTTTTAAGTCAACTTTATATGATATACGGAGCTAAGTAATAAGAAGCTGAAAAGGAAAGTCATTTCAGAGACAGATTAAGTTATTCAACTCTATTAAAAATGAATAAGACTAACTATTTAAAAGACAAAGCGCGCCCTGATGAATCTCACACAGAAAAATAAGGAACATATATTATGAATCCATTTTGATTTTAAGGTGACCATAACTCTGCTCGGCTGGTCAGGGCCGTGGTTTCAATATAGTGAACACCCTCAATAACTCAATCATTTCTTGCACTCCTTCACTGTAGTCTTTTATTAAAAAAATTCTGCTCGTTGTTTGGCGACGAATGTGTGTGGTGGGGCAATAAAAATTATACATATAAATGATAAAAATTCAATCGTGTCCTTGCGTAAATTTAACATTTTTGAAATATTACCGTCTGCAGAAATTGCAGTCACAGTGTTGGTCGGCAACGCCACTGGTTTGGCTCGTCCATTCTCAAAGGCGTGATTATCAGCATCCTTCAGTTTCCAGTTTAGGCCAAGAACATGCATGGCTGAGTAAGAAGGAAATTCAAGTCATGATTTAAAACAGCAAGCACCCTGCATGTACTCACTCCTTCTCATTTGCCTAATGATACTGTTTAAAAGCTGTTAAAATCCAAACCATCAGAAGATAATTTACACTTTCTGCATGTGTGAAACATACAGTAAGTGCTATAGATATGGTAAAAAGTAAACTCATTCCTCATAAGAACCTAAATTATACTTTGAACAGTGTGTGATGTCATGTTCTGCTTTTTGAAGACATTTGCTTTCGATTATCACTGCATGGGGCATACACACTGATTTGCATTTACACCAGATTAGTCTTTAGCTTGTCATTGAAAACATTTGTCGTGATAATATGCCATTGATTCATCGGATGCAATAACACAGAGCTGGCAAAGATGAAATTGAAGTTAAAAAAAAGAGAGATGTATGCTGGAAGATCAAACCTGTTTGCATCATATCAGAGCTTCTCTCTCATTCTCTCTTTCCCTCTATTCCACTCTCTCTCTCTCTTCTCTCTCTCTCTCTCTCACTCTCTCTTCAAGACATCCTCTTCTTCATGAAGTGCTGCTGTTAAATCTTAGGCAAACAGTTTCTTCTTGTTTTTTTTAACCACTCGATGTGTGTGAAAACAGCTTGGGAAAAGTCTCCTTCAAAGTTCACAGCGAGGGAGCTTTCGGAGGAGGCAGCGCTTCACACACCTCTCTTCCTCTCAGTTTGATCTTTGGGGGATGAATGTTTCTAACAGGCCTTCTGACTGCGGCAAATAACTCACAGTGGGGAAACAATGTAAAGGATAGAGAGAAATGAAAAAAGTAGGAGGAGGTTGTGTAATGTTTGCCGAGGCTAACAGACTGAATAAAGAGCGCTGTGAACAACATAATCAGTTCATCTCCCTTTTGCTTTATTGCGGTCATTAAACGCTTAACTGATGTCTTTCTTTACTGTGGGTGTGTGTATGTGTGTGTTGAAGATGTGTGACTCCCTCTGTGAAATCGGGAACCTATTTAGAGCAGGGAACCAGGTGTTTTGGCCACAGATGAAGGTTAAGGAAGAAAAACTCCACTTGATGAGCTATTTCACTATCTCTTCTGGGAACAGGCAAGCTAACACAGCCTGCACCTGAGCACCTCATGGTCATATAAGCAAGAGCACAAACACACACACACAAACGCACACACACACATACACACACATTTGGGTTGCCTTAGTTACCTATACAGTAGCAGAGCAGAATTGTCAGTAGGGTAGCCACGCCCACAGCACTAAGAGCGGTGCACTTCCACGAACACCGTTTAGATGACTTGTTAAATTTGAATGCACCTCTTGATAGTGGGTTGCGAGTTAGGGGGCGGGCTGGTGGAGAGTAGACAGCCCCGGTTGCCATGGTATAACCTGGATTAGGCGTCGTGAAGAGAGATGTGGTACCTGTTCCAGTCTTCAACAGGAAGTGCCTATAGGGAAAGTATAATAAGAAACAGCAGGAAAGAAACACAGAATGATCAAACATGAAATCAAATAATTATCAGGTACACAAAAACTTTCAGAACAACACTTCAAGCACAACAGAGAAGACTTGCTGTGTTTTTTTTCTACAAGTCACTGACAAATGGATTACTTTAGAGATCGATTTTGAGAAGGCTTTGATTTTGTTGCCGTATCACAAAAGAAGCTGGAGTTTTAGCTTTACGTCTGGCTTTGTTTTTAGAACTATTTACTTACACAAACGCAGAAGCTAAATCTGCAACTTTCTTCAGCATCTCTGTTTGAAATATGAAAAGTTTGTTCATGTACTTATCTTTACGTGGGGTGAAATGATATCAGACTGACATGTTTAACAAAACTTTACCGGAATAATCTACTTTAAAATCATTATACATTAAGGGGATTAGGAGACCGTTTTGAAGTGTTTATGTTCTTGTTCAATAAATTATTTTTACATTTAACCAAAAAGTTAGGGATCGCAGCTTTAAGTCCTAATGACTGCATTGATTGAAGTGATCAATGAGAAAAAGCGTATTATTCATTTTTTGAAAGCATCCAACACTAATACACTGTTTAAGTGCACTCTGTATTTTTCGTAAATGTCTTGCCGCCTCTACTTCATCCCTGTGGTTTTGGACTTCATGTCTAGACTTATCAGTTTGGATGCAGAATGTGTATTAACTGCTGCCGATTCACATCAGGACTTTGTTTACGTTTTTGATTTGGAGCTTTCTGTCTATGGCTGATCATGTGATATCATCATAGCGTCCCCCCTGAGAGGACGAGTTGCTCTGTGTAATAGAACAACTCTTTCTAGGTCGCTGATCCAGTATGACTGGATTCTTCATCTCATGCAGGCTTACATCATTTTAATCAGATTTGTCCAATGCGCTATTCATTGCTTTATGTATACGTTTTTCTAAACAAGGATAAATTACTGTCTGCCGTTTGCTGTTTGAATGTAAGACTCGCAGGCTACAGCATTACTCTAAACTTCAGTAGGTCAGGACTCGGACTATTGTGCTTCTGTGAAAGTTTCAATACAGGCCTGGTTTCAAGACGCCTGCTTTCAATTTCGATGGGCTCTATTGTAAAATGCTCGTTTTATAATCTGAATGGTTATGAGCTTCTGCCGCAACTCCAAACACACACACACATTTTCAGAAGGACTCGGATAGGTTCCGGGCCACTGCACACTGAATGAGGCACATTTAAAAGCCTTCACAAACGATTAACAAATACACTGACAGTGTGCCGTTTTGAGGCCAAACAATCCATAATTGATTAGTGGAAGTGTGACGGCGGGCAGAGAAAATGACTAAACTAATCCTCATCGGCCCCCTTTACAGTGTGTGAAAGTGTTGTTCGCATTACGACGACTAAGAAGTAACTTCACCCCAAAGAGATTTCTGCTCTTGTACAATTTGTTTCTTTATTGGCGTCCCACCTTTCCTTGACATTGGGTTGACATTTGGAATGCTCCGGTACAACACAAGCCGACCATACAAAAGGAAAGATTTAGAGGCTGAAAGAAAACGGTCGTCAATAGAATAAAAGTATTGATATTTTCTGCTTTAGCTATGCAAAAAATGTGTTTTAAGGCCAGTTGTTGACTTTTCGAGTAAAGAAATTTAGTATAAAGGTTAAAAAGTAAGGCAACTGACACGAAAAGTTTTAAAGAGAATCTACAGAGCTAGACGTGGTAGATATGCACACACAGACAAACAGGAGACACTTTTAATGAGGAATCATAGAGAGGGAAAATCTGTGAAAAAACTGGAGAAAGAGTGAAGGATTTGCACACTTCTCAAGTCTAACTAGAACTCAAGCATCCTCACTGAGGCAGAAGCATCTGGCATATCGGTAGGAGTCTCGGAGCAGCAGGTGCCTCTCTAGCTCTCGGCAGAGTGGCAGTATTTTAAGACGCTCCCTGGAGGTTTCTGCGACACTGCCATTTTAGGACAGTCCCTTTCTGTTGACATGTTAAGATCAGAGTCTTTATGACAGAGAGCAGAGTGAAAAGTTTTTGAGATAACAGAATGAGAAAGGTAGAGGAGCTGAGAAAAGAAAAATGGAATAGAGAGAGAGAGAATAGCACTCTCTATTTCCATTGGGTTCATTAATAACATAAGTTTGCTTGCTCTGTCTAGATCTAGATAAGTAAAAAAGATTCTTCACTTGATGTGATTACAAAACATCTTCATATCCATATGGAGCATACTCTTACTGTAGTTCTTTTGCTGTTGTTTTTTGTCCTCTACAAGTCTACATAATGAAGCACAACAGCTGTGGCCCACTAAAGATCAAAAACCTGACACGCTGCGTTGCCAGCACTTCAGATTGTAATGAATGTGAATAGTGATACTGTAAGGAGGCATCTATTTTCCATTAAGTCATGAAATTGGAAAAATCTTACACCAAATTTGTTAAGACCAATATATTTGACACATATCTTTTAAGAAAAAAAATATAACATTTAAAACCCTGTGCGTGTTTAGATAATCAAGAACTGACAAGTGCTACACGAATAATAAACGTGTGGAAGGCATTTCGTAATAGTGAGGTAAATTGAGTTTGTGTGCTTGTGACTGGTCAGATTTAACAAACTTTCGTTCAACACTTTGTTTATACACCACATGCTGTATGACTGCAGTACTTTTATCTGATTCATTTAGTTTATTCTAGCCCACGCACACTGCAATCATTTTATGTCAGGGAACAAAAGTGAATTGCATATATTTTTACATTCGCTTCAGATAGCAAAATAGTGTTTGGTCAAATTGTTATGATGATTGTAAGAAACGCAGTACAGAAGCACGTCAAGATATTGGTCAGCATACATTACGCAAAAGTCACACACCTTTTAATGTACAGAAATATTCTGAAATGAGACTGTGGGCACTTTAAAGCTGTTATACATCTTGTTTTACCTTTTGAGTGGGTGGCAGCTCCAGCTCCTGGGGGTATGTACAGCAAATGCAGGGTTATATATATTGTGCCATTATGGTATTATCCTTAATATATCACCTAGGAATGCTATAAAAAACTTCTTCATACTGTTATTTGTCTGAAGTTATTCATGCTGTAAATCTTTTTTACCTGGGGCTTTTATATATCTAATGGTTTCCAATAAATGTTTTTTGAAGTTTTTTTAGTTTTAAAACTTTTGTTTTTTATAGTACAAGTAATGTTTTTTTATCCCAAAACAACAGGCAAAATTTGATTTTTCATAAAACGAGCCCTTTGAGCACAATTTTTTGTTTTGATGCTTCATCAACTTAGCTCATTGTGCCGACATGAAACTTATTGAATTTATTTAGTAAATATTTCAATAACCTTTTGCTGAGAAAATAAAAATGTCATGCACTTTTCTTTGTGGGTCCACTACTTGGTCATTTAATTTTACGCATCTGCATAGTTACGGTATAGAATTATATGGATAAAACAATTCATTATAGAAATGTAGGCTTGTACATCATGACGTTGGTGTAATTAAGTCTATATCTGATGTTTTTGCATTAATATTCGGCTTCTGCAAGATCCAGTCTACCGGGACTATTCTTTTCAGCCCTTTGAAGTGAAAATGCTGATTTTAGCATTTTAAAATCAGCATAAGGGTGTAGAAAAACTATGATGCAGTACATTACTATTTACTCTGAATCTGTTATGAAAAATATCAAAGACTCAATTTATGAACACCTTTTTTGCACATAGACTGTTCAACCCTTTATTTAAGAAATGTGTCTTCTCATTAAACAATAAGCAGCTTAATAACAGGCCTTGCACACAATTACAATAAATACATTTTAATGCCTAATTATGCTAAGTTCTAAAGTGTATGTGTGTTAACAGGCAAAAGCTTTAAATGGATACGATGTTTTAATAGATATTAAAATATAAAGTAGCCGAGGATGGAAAAAATGTATGCCCTGTATGATACTCATGTCCCATATTAATAAATTGACTCTGTCAAGTAGATGTTAAGTAGTCAGCCCTCTGCTTTAGCAATACACCTCATTATATCTTAAGTGACAGTGAGTTGCATTATACGGTATGAAGTCGGGTCTCTGATGCCTTCACTACAGTATTTGCTCTAAAATTAGTAGTAATAAATACATAAGGGGTAACCCACAAAAGACAACATAAAATACGTGTCTTATCCATTATGACAATAATATTTATAACAATAATGAATATTTATTCGACAGAAAAACCTTTTCACCTTTTGTAACAAAATGGCGCAGTACCAGGACATTGACTCATTGTACGGGGTTATATTTGAGGGGGATTAAAACTTGTCTGTAAACATAACTAAATATAAAACCATTGTTGGAATGTAGTCATGTTTTAATCAATAAACTGTATACAATTAAAATATGTGACAATAACAAAATATTATTGCCCTGAAAACAGTTTAAAATTTCACTGACAAACAACCTTCATTTATTTAGTTGTGTATAATACAAAATATATTAGTGTGAGTATTATAAATACTACAATTAAATAACATAAAGTATATAATTCATGACTTTGTATTTAAAAAAAATACCTGTTCTCTAATCCGACGTTGCCGCCCAGCATCCAGTTTTCCTGCAGCTGCACACATTCAGACGCGCTCTGAAGCTCCGCCGCCTGATTGGCCAGTGATTGGTTGAGGGAGGTGACTGACGGATGCTGCTTGTGTTGGTGTGGAGCAGGTGGTAGAGGAGGCGGGCCTTGTTGGCTGGTACGCTGGTCTATTAGAGGAAAAGAGGAAGAGGTATTTGTGAAGCTTGTTATAACATTCTGCTTTACACAAAGGGCGATCAGATTATGTGCCGGTTTCATTCTGAATCATGTTAAATGGGATTTTGTACTGGATGATTTGCTCCTGTGAATGCTATCAAATCCGAACTTTCCTTTGTGTAGTTCTGCTTGTGTGAGACAGAGGAGAAACACTACATTATGGAAATTCAAGCATTTAATTACACTGATGATTTTTTAAATATCTATATATTGTAAACATAAAAAAACATCTCCAGGAATCTGACTTGGATTGAGATTTTGAATCATATGACTGTGCCGCTTACAAAGTCCTGAAATCGTGAAGCGAAAATGGTGTGATGCTTGCCGACTTTTCGACTGAGCAAACGTAAGTCTCCGCAGGCCGTCGCCGGGGAGCAGATGTTTTATAATGGGCTCTTAAACTAAACGCTTCACGTTTGATTACAGCCAGAGAGAGACTCTCGTTTAACTAATGACCGGAACTTCCATTAGGACAGCAGGAAAAAAACAGGTTTTCTCATTTCACTCCAAGCTGGGTAATTGCCCCCCAAAATGACACTGTGTGATTATCTCACTGTCCCATCCTGCCGCCGTGCTGACAGGTCTGTTTCGGTCTGACTACGGGTGTCCAAACATATGCTGTCAAATGCCAGACTGTCACGGGAACGTATCTCAGAAATTCAATATTTGCATTACTCTTATGTAAAAAAACTACGAGAAATAATGTGTGGTATCAGAGAAAGTGCTCGTGATCATTTTTTCTTCTACATTTACATATAATTTAATGTAATGTCACAATGATAATGACAGTGATCAAAACTTATTAGTATTTCAAATGCATCAATCACAATGTGACAAGACAGATTTCCCCCCTCATATAACATTTAATTTCACAATTTTTTTGGGAAACCAGAGTCTCAAATATATCTATTGTTGTAAAATGTCAAGTCTAATATCTTTTTGAGATGGTTTTCTTAAAAAAGGTGCTTGTACTAAATTGTCACTTGGTCACTTAAGATTTTGCTAATGACTTTATTTGTCATATAAGTGTGTAGGGTTCAAATAAAACAATTTGTACTTTGAGGGTAATAATAAAATGTATAAATGATTTTTAACATCAATCACAATTTGTCAGTCTACATTAAAAATGTGTATTTATCATAAATATTTTATAATATTTATAATGAATAATAAATATCCCATTACTATTAGTATTATTTTTATTGAAATTCTTTCTTTTTTTAAATTGAAAAACAAACTATTCTATTCTTCCTTTATATTCTTGTTCTCTCATTTCAGGTTTAAGATCACAGGTTAAGATCAGGTTTCAGAATATCATTGAAATACTGTAGCAATTAGAATCAAACTGGGTGCCGAGAACTATTCTGTGTTATGTGGGAGAGGCTAAAGTGAGGGAAGAACAGGAATTATTATGACAGGTGTCTTACCACATTTATGACAGAGTTAAAATAGGCCTCTGTGACAGCTGCATTAGATGAAGTGTTCGAGAGGGAAACACGGTACTCGCTGCACTCTGTACTTCTGACACAGAGAGGTCACCTGGTGCAAAAATGGTGATTTTATATCATGCACAGACACGGCAAACTCCTTTACACTTTGATGTTGTTTGAATCCACAAATACATCAAACCAGCCGAGACAGAGGTAGGGAATGGAAAAGCCAGCAATCTTTAGAGACAGTGAACTTTTTGAGGTGGCACAATTTGCTTTAAATGCACCCTTAAGGTAACTCATGCCTTTTGAATGCGACTTAATGGAAAATTGTAACAAATTATTTCCTTCAATCTAGATAAGGAGGCAGCGCTCTGATTCAATCTGAGCGCTGCTAGACCCCACATACTAACAAATGATTACACACAGCATGAGCAGAATGTTAAGGCTTTCAGCAGGCTTTCCATCCAAATCTGAGGCAATCAGCTTCCTTTAATCAAACTCCCTTAGCAATAAAAAACAATTCTATCCCTTGTGATTGGACGTAGACACGCAGATTTTGCATGAACGTTCATGCGTAGGTTTATGCTACAGTTGCCACGACTTTCCCTGAGATGAACCGACTAAGGACGGAAATGTGTTTTTCATAAAGTTTTGATTTGCAATCGGGTAAGACGGATAGTGCAGGCATCAAATTTTTCAATGTCAAGTTGCTCTACCAAGATTTAACAAGATGCTTTAGTGGGCTGTTTTGATTAATATTGGATGCAGTGGCTGAAACGACATCACCATTTCGCTCTTAATACTTCAGCTAATGTCTGTCTATGAAGCACTGTAAAGGGGTCATCTACCTTTTCCTACCCGTAGCTGAGAGCTAAAAAGGACATAAACATTAAAATATTGGATTAACCTGTACCGAGACAAATTTATGCTTGCATCAATGGCAGGCAGGCATAAATATAATTTACATCTCATCTGATGTCACTCACCTCTTTGAATCTTCCCACTCTGTGTCTGATCACTTGCTGTTTGAGCCAACACTAAAAGATTAGAGCCGTTTTGAAGAGATGTTTCTATTTGGGTTGAGCAAATAAAACCGTGTCTTTTACAGCTAAATGCTATACCAGATGATGCCACTCTTCTGCCTCTTTTGTTCATCATCTGAACATGAATAGAATCTTTTTGATTAAATAAAATTTGATCAAATGCACACTGGTTAGTGCGGCAGGCTTATAGCGTAAACTTATTCATCAGGTCTTTTTTAGGCAAAATCACATTTACAGCGAAAATGTTCTATATGCAACATCTATCACTTATCTATTATTTATCCATGAATAAGAAAAACAAAAAAAATGATGTCCCTCGCAGTGACAGGAGTGTAAAATAAATTGTGTTTCTTTGATGAGATTGTACCAAGAGGCTTGGTACTGCATTTCTGTAAATTATGAAAAGATTCCTGCATTTATTTATCATTTTTTTCTGTAAGATACATAATATCCTATGCATGCCTTAAAGGGGCTATTCAATTATTAGTGACTCTCAACACAAAATGATGCAAGACATGAACAAAATGTCTGTGATCACAGGAAAGAAAGAAATGTAGAACTTTTTACCCTCTAATTGATAGTCTTCAGGAGAAATAGGTCCACACGCAGCAACTAGCAGGCATATTTGAAGACAATAAAAATGATGGGTTTGCAACGACCGCACATTATTTGAGCATGTCTCTGGGGTCAAAGTATAATTTTGCACAATTTCTTTGAAACGTCTTGGAGAGCAATTGCACTTATTCCAATTCTTTCACAGACAGATTTTAACCCCTCTGCTCCATTCTTGATTGAGCACCACACTATATTTAGACATCTCTGCTTAGCTCTCCTTCCATTGACTTTGCCAGTCGTCCGTCCAATCACTTGAGGGAAAATGTCACAGTTAAAATAACTGTCTAGAGCAGCCCTTCCCAAAGTTTCGGACCGGGAGGAATTTCGTTCCAGATCTGCCAAGTTCCAAACAAACAAGCATGCAGGCACTACAGCGTGCCACGCGCACAAACCAGTGTAGGGGGCCGCTGTTATTGCTGTTAGACGCTCCTCTTTTTTAATTGTTTTCAGTTGGCAGAGAGCGTTTTGCGCGCTGCTTATGCGCGCTGCTTATGTGCGCCGGGCATCTTTAGTAGTGTTTAGTGTTTGGCGACTTCTTCAGGTAAAGCGCATAGATAAAATGTTGCCGGTACAGCCCGCGAGCTCGTTGTTTTGCTTTGCCGACTCAGCTCGTCTTTCTCTTGGTCTCCTGTATGACATATCGCTTGTTGCTCCCTAACTCTTTGTAAGTCGCTTTGGATAATAGCGTCTGCTAAATGACTAAATCTAAATGTATCTGTGCAGCGACCGGCAGAAAACAAAAGCATATTCAACCGAACGAACAAAACAGCGATTCCAAAACTCTGTCACTATTTCAAACTGCCTGGGCATATGAAAATGGATTCAGTTTGTCTTTATATATTTGCATAGTTTGTTGCCCAGACGGACATTTATGCTGCACAATTCACTAAAAGTTACATTGAAGTACTATTTCATAAGCAGAAAATATGTAAATGACAGCCGCTTTTTGCATTTTGTTGCATAAAAATGCAGCGCTGTATGTAACAGTTAAGACAGTAAACGCAAGTACGACTAGATGACGCATTATGATGATTAGCATATAAAGAGTAGATTTGCAAAAATTTACTTGTACACAAGATGTTCTAAAACAATGATTTTATTTAAATGAATATTGATGAAACTGCAGTTGAGTTCTTTTGTTTAAGTGATCATTTAAAATTACAGCTAACTAACACAATAAAAACATGATTTTTTAACGGAATAATCTGTTTTTTCCAAATAAACTTTATATAGAGTTGCATTGTTTTTTAAATGTATTTAAAGTTGTTTTAAATGTTCAATAAAAGCATGTTTTGTAATATTAAATTGTACCGGACCTTTGACGTTGACAAGAATTCAGATTCGGACCTTTGATTATAAACATTGAGAACCCCTGGGCTAGAGGATGAAATAACACAAGTCCCAAGTACACATGTTTTTACTATGTCTTCCCTTAGTCATTACAAAATATACCAAAAACTAAACATAAAAAAGAATGTGTGATGCTTAATAATGTATGAATAGTAATGTACGTTATGCCAAAGTTATAAAAGCTTGCCGCATCTGATTAAAAAAGGAAAGATACATAGACAACTTTTGTTATAAGCTTCTGTTACAGTATGTCATCATCAATATATCAAGACAATCTGGTTCACAAAATAACAGTACAACTCAACTGAAATTCCTGTGGCTCAGTGCTTTAGTCCGAGATCACCTAAGAGGAAACATTTAAGCTAGTAGCAGTGGAGCAAGGCCCACCTACTATGTGAATAAGAGTTGTGGAGGAGTTGGCAGTGTTAGACTATAAATCTACCATAATGGTGAAACTTGTCTACCTGCCATGACAGGCTATTCAGGAGGCATTCAGAGTCCAGCGTTAAAGCAGAGCACAAGCATTTAATCAAAGTCACACAACCGCAGAGCTGAAAGTGTTCCCAGGGACTAAAACCTTCCTAAGAAATATTTCACACCCCCTTTGTGTTTTTCTGTTGTGTTTTTCTTCGATGTGAGTTCTTTTAACTAATGTCTGAATAGTAACACTGGGTGGAACGTTCTGGTTTAAAGTAAAAAAAGTTAACGATTTTTGTCTGATTCTCATAATTTTCTCTCTGGCGATAGCTTTAGGTAAAAATGAGTGATTTTTTTCTGTGATGCGATTGCCCTCAAGCCATTCTGTCTGAAACTGACATCAGCAATCTGTTACTACTGTAAAACGCCAAGAACCCAGTAAAGACATATCATACCTACAGCCTACCTGACATGTTGCTGCTGAAAGCCAATGTTTCATTCAGCATTTGTCAATTATTCATTTTCATCCTCTAACTCAATGGAGTATTGGTCTTTAAACCATATTAAATATGACTGATATTATTAATTGTTGAAAATTATACTTTACTGTACCTAGACATTCACTACTAGAAATATCATTATTATTCTTGCTTTGTCTCCTACAGCAAATGTAGCTTTTACATACAAATCTAGATTTACCTTCAGTATGCAAGTTTCGTGTGTCCAAATGATGTGAATCTAGTGTAAATTCATGTTTAATTAAATCATGATTGAACAATGAATTAATTCAACGAGCTAATTTACCATGCTTGAATGCTATTTTCCCACCAACTGTTGTCAATAAAAGTATTGTTATGCCAGAGCGATGGAAAATGATCTGTTCCCATGATAGTTTCTCAGCATTTGATAAGAGCATCCATCATTCTGCATAGTTTTGTAATAATACAATTTTCTCTTTTAATCTATTACTGTGGCAAGTGCATAGATCTATTTAGGGTCATCTTGGGACTATATGAAGTCTTCAATTATTTCTAAAGCCTTTAAGTAAACTGTAATGCATATTGTTACTAGAAATAGCAAAGCAGCTGATACGAAAATGCTATGAACAACATAGCACAGATATAAATAACAGCCTCGATGCAACATTTCTCTATTCAAAACGAAAGCCCATTTCTAAAGTTGTGTTTCTGAATCATAAAAGTCTTATTTTTGAAACAACATCGAAAAAAACATTGGTGATGTTCTCCATATCGTTTCAATGTGATATATGATGTTTTGAGTCACCAATCTACCTGGGAAATTCAACTATTACAAAACTGTAAAAAAGAAAGATGAATGTCAGCAAAAAAAACCTGCTCAGACAGTGCCTGCAATTCAGCCTGGGAAAGGTCATGCATTTGTACATTACCTTTGATTTTTCATCAGTAGAATACTTAAAAACCAGCTGTGGCAAAATGTGCTTGGATCATCCAATTTAAATGCTAAACTTCTCAGGGAGAGATTGAGGCTTCTCCTTAAATACACTGAAAACAAATCACTTGGCCCACTTTGAGGAGCTGGGTGGGAAATTGAATGACCCTAATGTTAAGGTGTATTGTGTCTGGACTGGAGTAATAGAGATTCTGCTGTCCGTCTGGCCTTATAAACCGTTTCATTCCCCCTTAAACGTTGTTAGTCTTTTAAGTTCCACTGACTTGGAGTCTTTAAATTGAGTTAGTATTGATAGAGCTTTTTGCACTCCACTGTGCCTAATTCATTATCGTCTCTGCTTCATAAGGTATGCGCTCAGCCACCTAATATTCCTGCTTACATAGGAATGAATATGCCACGGATAACATCAATGGAGTAAATGCGTTACTTATTTTGCTTGTTATCACATTTGCGAAATGACAACAACATCAAACTATACAGAATTAAAAGGGCATTTTTCTACGCCGCATGCACCAGAAGAACTGCACTCAGATTACAAGATGGCTGAATGTAGTTGAAGTCTCAAAACTCCACTTTTCCATGCCTCAAAAGATCTTCTGATCCTTTTAATGTACAGCACACTCCACATTCTCAACGATCACGATGATTCAAGCTCGCGCTCCATGTTCCTGCACTTTGCAACTCGGCAGACACCCTGACAACTTTCAGACGGTCTCTAAAACCCCACTTTCAGTAAGGTTGGTTTCACGCCTCAGGGTAGAGACTCAGACCTTAAGCTCTCTTCGCATGCCTTAAGAAAGCACAAAGATAATCCTGGTCTGACAGACCTCGACGCTGTGTACTACTCCGGCTGCCTCCTGAATAATGAATCCAGCGCTTCTTCTAGTCATCTTCTATGGAGCTGAAATAGCTCCGCAGCAGCCCAAAAAACCCCCACCGCTGAGCTGGCCTTTAACCCTCTCTATAATCCCCAAAAGCAGACAAGCAGTTCACCACACAAGCGTTCAGATTTGGCCTCAATCACATCGGCTATCAGGTTATATGTAGAAGGGGCTTAAATGCCTTTTTTATCTAATGGGAGAAATCAGTATGAAAACAGTGTAGCCAACCTCTTGAAAAATTGACTTTAACTATTTGACAATTGGGTTGAAAAAAACTTAAAATAATCATATTAATTAAAAGCAATACATTTATTTATTAAAAGCTATTTACTTGATCAGTTCGATAAAAAAATTGAAATAGAAAATTTAATCAAAATACAATTTTTGCCAAAATATATATATATTATGCAGTAAAAGGTGGGATGGAGATTTTTAAAGGCCTAATTATTTATAGTACTCCACCTTATTTCAGGAATTCCTTGGTGAGATCTCACAGACACACCACTGCGAGCACACACGCTCAGAACAGTAATACAGGAATAAGTGTCCCTTCATTAGAAGATCAAAGAGTCTTTTTCCCCCCAACTATGGCTGGGATTAATTCAAAGGAAATGGGTCAGGGTGAGCGAGCACTGAGCCGCTGTGGAGTCTGACACATCCAAGATTAGCCTGATCATACTGAGTGGATAATCATTCAGCGAGAAAACTATCACCCACAAAACACTTAAATTATCCATGTGTTATTTAACAGATTAAGAAAATACCACTATTACACCAATAAACTCAGATTTTCTGTTCTTTTTTTGGGAGGCGGGTGCTGGTTTCAAGAAAAGCTCACTACAAGAGAAACTGTATTTTTTTGAGAAACAGAGAGAGGATGAGAGAGCAAGAGACTATTAATAATTGACAACATTGATATAATTTCTTTTTAATGATCCAGTCTTCTAATGTTTGGCCACACAGGCAGTTCTGCCCTAGACTCACGCCACTGGTTAAGTCAGAGTGCCTAAACACACAGAGTGATGGTTTAAACTGCTACAGATCCATAGTGTTTACAGTCTTTAGTAAGTCAACAAATGTCTTATTTATTGTCTCAGCACATTTGACTGCAATGGGAGAATGTATTTAACATACAAATGTTTTCACAGTAAAAAATTTTTTGACTTCCTAGTTATTATCTGGCAGTCTTATTTATATGTTGGCATTCTTTTTTAAAGCAGGCTCAGAAGAAACTGGTGCTGTTTTGAAAACACCATAAAGAAGAATCAATGGGCTTTTAAGATCTATGGCTATATTAAAACATCATGGGCTTGTAAATTCTTTTTGTGCATCTATTCAGGCAACACAAGCTTTGTGTCTGAAACACACATCAAGCACAAGTAGATGCAAGTGCTCATACACAAAGCTGTGGTGCTCGCACCGGCATTCCACATTTCAATTTGGCTTGTTACATTTATCTACATTCCCTCCCCCACCCCTCTATTTCTGTCCTCATACTGCCGTACCTGTAAATAAAAGTGCCAGAAAGCTCACAGCATAATAAATGAGCTCTAGGAGAAAAAATGCACAACAGAACTGCCTACTTAAAGAAATCATGCAAATTACAATGCTTTAACATGCAATAAACTAATGCATAATGTGCAAACAGGTGCAGACTGTACATATATGTAGTCATCATATCTCAGGTCTAAGAAAAAACAATGCTACACACCTCACCTCTTGACCCAAGTCGTAAATCAAACAATAGTCCTGCACAGGCAATAAAACATTGTAATATAACTCTAGGGGCATAAGATCGTGTTTGCCTTTGTGTTAGTGCTTGAGTATGGAGACCTCTGTCATCTTTAAATATATGTGGATTTGCGTGCATGTGACCCTGTTCGGCTCTGTTGTTCATTCCAGCTTGATGTATCTGTTCTGCTTACTCTGGCCAGCTCTCTGTACACACCGATTACTCTCTGTCCCCGATGCTAGTGCTCTGCTAAGCACTTCAATCCATCATTGCCACACCTGCCCTGGTGCAGGCCCCTTGTTGAATCATAGTTTTCCATACCTGGACCTACAGGACAGGGCAGGGCAAACTACAGCATTACAACAATGCATTTCTATTGCTTAGCCGCTTCCGAAGTGTACCGCATACTGTTTGTCTGGTGTGCTGGTTGACAGATTGGACAAGCGATAAAAAAATGTACCTGCCTTGCTAACATTTTCACTATCCACAGCCCAAAATAATCATAATTTTTAGGCAATTTAATTTTTTAAGCTCTGCCATCTGTCCAGGGTATACCTTGCCTGTGTTCCAAGATGCTGGGATAGGCTCCAACCGTGCCACAAACCTGCGGAGGATAAGATGGTTCTGAGAGTGGAGATGGATGGGCTTGTTTAAGCAATACACAGCACCAATGGTGTTCCTATGAGCTCAGAACTATTATTTGTGTTTGAATCACAGAAGGCTAAAATGTAATGATCCATTCGTAAATTGATTGCCTCCAATTTACTTCAAATGCACATATACTGTTGCCAAAGCCTCAATGTGTTAGACTGCAAACAGTGTGAGTGTTGTGAACAGCAGGACTTCGAATACCCATTCCCCTCCCAAAGTCTACTCTTAGATATTCTTGGCTAATGAGAAGGTGTCACTTTAAGTTTAGCTCTCAGCTAATGCAAACACATATGACATCTAATTCAAATCCACCGGACCTCAAACTGCATTGTTGGTCTTTAAATAATAGTAAATAAAGTATTTTTTTCTTTCCATGGCAGTGCAATAAAATCGTATGAAACATCAAATAATGGACCTCCCTTTATGAATTTCACATTTATTGTTTGCATTTAGTGGTTTGTCTCCGTGTATTACTCTTAGGCTAATGTTCTTGACATCTATTTCAAATTTAAATGGTTTTATTAAATCGCACCTTTTGTTGAAAATGACCAGGTTTTATATGGCAAATGTTTAATGTGTTTAATGATAACAGATATCCAATCAGGGGGTGTTTATCCTAAGCTTTAAAACAAGAACTCCAAATTTGATCTTTGACCTTCACTCTGCGTTCACTTAAAGTGCGCGCTGTGTAAATGCTGATCGCAATATTCAAAGCTATTTAAAAAAATAGATATTAGCAAAACTACTGTGTACATCCATGCAACAAATAACCAAAGAAAACTATGAAAAATTAAATTTTCATGACGACAAGTGTGATTTTGCTGCAAAGTTCACTTAGCGCACAAAACAGAGTGCTATTGTTCTGATATCAATAACAGAGCACTGGGGAGAAAATCTGGCATTATCACTCTAGAGTGTCACATATTTAGTGCATAGTTGCCTTTTGAATATGATAAATGCCTTACTAATGACTCTCCTATCGCAACAATTCAGAGATGAATTGGGAATACAGCAAACAAAGAGGACATATGTTTCATGGCACGCAAAACCCAAGAGACAACCTATACTGCATATCACTCCGAAGAAAACCTCTAAAACTCTCAAAGCGCTACATTACAAATAGCCTTAATATATAAGGCATTTTAAGGTGTTCCAAAAAAATACGGTGTCAATCACAAAATCCTATGTAGCCGTTGTTATAAAGAAGCTGCAGTTTCCTGTCTGCAGGATATTTCTCGTGCAGAGGTCTGTAATTGGAGCTGCGGTACAGGAGATGGATTGGGGTCGGACTGTCAGGCAGATAAGCATCAGATCAGAGGCACAGTCTGGCAGCATGATCTCTTTGCCTCTACTGATTCCTCGCAGCCGGGCCAGGATTTACTTGAAAGCCCACTGTGACAGCCAGCCACACACGTAACTACGCACACCTAAATACAACCACCATTGATTCAAGTGAAAGAAATTGTGTTGAGATGGAGAGACAGATAAAGACAGATGTTGAGCATGCTGCATCCTTTCCATTCTGTTCCAGGATACAAACATCTTTCCAAGGGCTTTGCTTGACATCCTTATCTGTAGTGTTTGCTAAATACGAGTCCTTAGTTTGGATGTTATATATCCTGCCTGTAAGAACAAATCATAAAGGTGTTTCGTCATCTGCCCGTCCACTGCTCCACCGCTCATAGTTTAGGCGTGTTTGTCCTTGGCTTTTTTCTGAGGACACACATAATCAAATCTGCCCGCCATTAAAGAAGTTGTTTTGAAAGATGCGCACATAATGACGGGAGCTGAATATGTGAGCTATGCTTTTAGAGACGCATACATTTTCAGGATGGGTGTCAGGATGAAGGGTTTGAATTCAGAGGAACAGAGGCTCAGTCAGAAGCACAACCAAGTTATGCATGCATTAACTTTAGAAATGCTGCATGACACGCTGCCGGAATGTAATGCACATCTACCATGGAAGAACAAAGTGTCTGTTTGGGCTCTCTTTTCAAGTGCTTCTTGCACCTGTATCAGTGTTTAGAGGACAGCGTCTGCCTTGCTGAGATCTGATCTTTAATATGGATAGCAGCAGGGGTTCCCGTGCAAAAATAATCTGGATTAGAGCAGGCAGTTGACAAGGATGAGAGCGGCAGGGACGAAACCCCACAGAGCGCCACGTCAAAATCAACCCAGGGGGTCTTTTACGCTGCACCTGGTTCTCACACTTACCAAAAAGGACTGGAACTGGGCATAATAAGAGGTGCGTGGGGAGGGGTGTCCAAAGAACCACTTCAGCTTTTCATCTTGACATATAAAAAAAATGGCACGACGGCTACTCCTACACTGCTGAGAAGATTAAGTACGGTCGCATTTAAATAAATCTGATTTTGGATAAATGCCAGTGAAGAGCGACCAGGTGATTTCCTGTTTCAAAACATCAATCCAGAATCAACTATACGCCATTCAACCCAGACTCCATTAAAAGCAGTGGGGAGTTTTAAGGCTATTTGACTTTTCATTATTCAGCACCTGTTAGACAGTGTGGCAAGGGGACTTTGTTTCGTAGGTGGCAAAATGGATTTATTCAAATATAGATGAGAATGCTGTTGCGATTTATTACACATTTGGTGGTTTATTTTCTTGTTGCTCTCTCAGGAAAACAATTCAACCTGGCAAGGGAATACAAGCAAAACCAAGTCACAGGGAGCAATTGTGTCGCTCAAATTGAATGTTACATTCTCTAATAAACAGGTCATGGCTAAGAAATAATGGCACCTTAAAAATATATCTACTTGAGTTGTGGAACATGATAACAAAGCTATGGAGGTGACTGCAGTAACAAATCAACAATTTCATAGGTGAAATGACTTTGAGAGCCCTGTAGAATATCTCTCCGAAACAATCTAAAACCATTGGTCTCAAAGAATGAATCTCAAGGTCATTGGGCCTTAGAAAAAGCCTTTATTGTTAAATTACCCAACAATGGTGTTAACTTTGATAACTATTGATGCAGGTTTCGAATATTCCTTTCCTCTTTTGCGCAGTGTGGTCGATCTCAGTATGCAGAGATGTGAAGGCGATACATGTTGCCTTTTAAGCCCTTGCCATTTTCTGATTGACCTGTGTTCAATAACCTGATTGAGGCTAATCATTACACCAGCTTGCTGAGACAATAACTTTCCTTCAGACAGAGGGCTTTGCCAAGGACTCTGGGGATTCAATGTTTTTCCTGTGGTACGCCGACTTATGGCTTAAGGCATTAAGAGATCTCCCTACACACTCCAACCTGCACTCAAGACATATTGATAATCAGAAGGAAGTGTTCTTTCACAAACTGTCTGTGGCTTCATTGTTAATAATAATAACAACAATAATTTATTAATAATAATAATAATATACTGTAATTATTTGTATTATTACTTTTGTTATTATTATTATTATCACTATGATTATTATTTTTAAGAATATATAATGTTGTTGGCTTAGTAATAAAAAAACGTAATATATACATTTATTAAAATTAATACTTAAATAAAAACGAAATCAAACGTAATCAAAATGACCTGATTAAAACTATTTAAAGGCGAAGATTTTTGTGGGATGAGAGCTAGATTATATTTGTGTTACATAGGGAAATACTAAATTCCAGAACATTTTAATTTTGGAAGGGTGTTATCAATACCACATTGTCATAATACATTGTGCATCAAGGGTAGATCGTGTAAAGAGCACATTGAGAATATAAAGCAAAAGATAGTGAATAATGCTTTGTCCCACTCAGCACTTAAAGGTTGGATCTCTATTACCAGCTGAGATAAAATGTCATTCGTGTCCCCTGGAAGAGTGGATTGTGATATTTAATGGTGGGTCTTGGGACTTGACTTTCGTTCCCAGAGCTCTCTGTCTTCCTGCTACATTATTCACGGCGCTGTCAGTGAGCACCTGGCCAACATTCAGCTGCACCTACGTCTTCAGATGCAATGAAGGGTAGAAAATGGACTCTTCACCAGCAAAGAAAGGGCCTTTATTGAGAAAAAGGTTCTTCCATGATGGCTTTACAGATGCAAAGATAGTGTCTTCAAAACGCCAGCAACTAAAAAGCCTGGGTTTTTTTTTCACTGGTCTTATTTTCATTGATTGTAACTGCACATTTTCTCCGGACTATTTCAGAGAAAAGATTGTTGGGCTGTTGAGCAACATAATTGGGCAAATGCTGACAAAATATCTACAATCTGTTTGGATGTTGTGGCAGCGCATTGTGTGAATCTGGTGTTTTCTAATGTCAGAAAACCTTAACACACCATCTGCTTATCAGACTGTTACAGATTATGTCTCTAACACATTGTTAGTCTCTAAATGCAAATTCATCTGAGCTTTTTATGAACAGTATTAATCGGGACTAAAAAAACGGAAAAACCTTAACTCTTAGACATGGGGCCAGATTCACAAAACATTCTTAAGAAGAATATTCTTCTTAACAGCCATGTTTTTTAATAAATTCAAATTTACGAAAAAAGCTGGGAATGTTACGTATTCCCGAAGAAAAACTTCTTTAGACGGATCTTAGAAATGTTCTCAAGATTGATTTTAGGAAAAAATTGAGAAGAATCCCACGAAAGCGTTCGTTAATATCATCGTAAAATTACGACAGCCTCATGGTTGTCTTAAATCTCAAAAGGTAGAATGCTTAATACATATATTTGGTTATTTCAGATGTGACGTGTATTGTTTTGAGCCATAATAATAATTTTGATGTTTACTTGCCATTAAAGAATATTTATTTTGATACAATAATCATAGGTCTAGCTCCCTCATTTTAACTTTCATTATTAAACACGGTGTGCGTTTTACATTATTCTGGGGCACAAAAATTATTATAATAAGTATATTTTTTAGCGCCTGCTAAACACATAAATATATGCTATATAAGAATGTGAAATGCTTGTTGTTACACACACAAAAAATGAAGATGTTCTTTAGAAAATATTTGAGAGCGTTTTTTTTTACGTTTTTTCACATCCGTCAAGCATTTTGAATACCCTTTTCTAACAATTCAGAGACACCGTACAAATGAGAGCCATATTACGAAAAAACAATGTTACACAATGAAACTAACTACAAAAACCTGTTACAAAATAGATGAACATTATAGTTTTTTAAAATGCTGATAGTCAATCATTCTGGTCATCTCTAAATTAAAAATGTAATGATGTAGAGTAGTGCAGTGTATTGATGTATATCTACCACCTGTGTTTACAGTGGAGAAGATGAACATTCAGCTTTTTGTACTATTTTTTACAGCAGCTGCTTAGTTTATTGCCTACAGGTTTATGCCCAATCAACCCTTTGCCACATGTGATGAATAAAATGTACAAGTAGTGTAGCCTACAAGAAGAAAAGTTCTCTTTAAATGTTTGAAGGACCATAGTACATAATTACAGTTATTTTACCTCATGGCAACTTGTTCCAGCTCTATTATTTACCTTTTTTGGGTCCCGAAATAGAGGCCTTGAAAGCTTTCGTGAAGTTTGTAAGAAATGTCAGACAATCAATCATTTTTTGCGAGTGCTTATTTTCGCTTTCCTGGCGATTTTGTATTGTTTTGGAGCATTGTTTGTTTGTGGTGCTGCATTTGCATGTTGTACAAAACAGAAAAACTCAAAAAATCCATCATTTTATGAGATAGATTAATAGAGTTTGCTGCTACATTTCTGAGTAACACTCAGCCATGGCAAACTGAGTGTGCTGCCCAGCAGAGAGAGGAAAACAAATCCAACATAAAGCAAATTTAATGAAGTCCCAGACGACAACCATAAAGATTTACTCTTGTTCTAAAGATAAGAAACATCAGAAAACAATACACACTGTCCTTCAATGTGCTTCTAAAGTGATGCAGAAAGTGAATAGTGCAATTGGTTGTGCCAATGGAGAAAAACTGGAGAAAGATGGAATAGATAGGGAATGGAAGATGGACATGGAGTGCTGTTTTTCTTTAGAAATAAAACAATAATTAAATACTGAATAGAGTTTTATGGTCCTATTTTAACGGTCTGAGCCCTTGGTTTAAAGTGCAAGTGCACTTAGGGTGTGTCCAAAACCACTTTTGCTAGTTTAAGGATGGGAAAAGTGGTTGGCACACCAGGCGCATGGTCTAAAAGGGTAGTCTCTATTCTCTTAATGAGTGATGGATATGTTTTGGGCAAAATATGTAGAAAACCAGTCTAAGTCTTATCACCCATTCCCTTTAAGAGCCGGTTTCGATCGTGACATGGCAGATGGACGATTTTCCAGACAGGAAACGCATCTGATCAGACTATCTACAGGACAAGCCTGATGTTTTATCTTTATATACACAATAATAACCTTTTACTCCGTATTCCATTTATTTGTAATATTTTGCATTAATGTGTGCTGCTGCGTGTCCCTATGTGTGTAATAAGCAGAATGTACGTGCGCTGTTGACTTTAGACCAGGTTTCAGTAAGTCAATGGCGCTGTCTATTTCAGTTGCCTCAGAATAGCAACGCGCCAACAATGCACCTGAACACACCTCATTTTCAGACAAGCATGCCCATGGGCGCAAAAATGGGCGCAAATGCTATTGCAGGTTGCAGGATGCCAAAATGAAAACTGCGTTGAGCTGAAACTAGCAAAAAAGACTTGAGTCGCACCTGGCGCCGCATTGCGCAGAGTGCATTATAAGGCTCTAGATCTGATTAAACTATCTTTAGAATACAAATTATTGAATGCGCTTTAAAGTCACATTAGAAAAAAATATAAATGCAGATGCAAATGAATGTGGATTTTTATACATGATCTCGCTATACTTCAATCTATTAGCATTTGCTGAACTTCTTTTGACCTGTCTGTTATATTATGGTGGAACAATATTAAAGTCATTTTTTCGTTCAGAAAAGAGTGTGCTACCAAGCGAAACAAAAGTATGTCAATCAGAATGCTGTTCAACACAGACTCAAAAAAAAGATATTTTTTGCTGTGTGCACTGCCAAGTTGGGCCTGAGCCCATCAATAGTGCCAAAGACCTGGTAGACACTGTTCACAGTTTCTAGACAACTGCACAGTTTCACGAAAGTTTAAAAGAAAAATTCGTTTCAAGGCTCCAAACAAACTTGCAGTCTCATCAATAAATCAAACTGACATAAAGAAATAGAAGGTAATGCTCTAATATATATCCATTGAAGGAATGAAGCAGCTCTGGGTAAAGCTAAATGTAAAATAAATCCTGCCTTTTCACAATGAGTATGGCCGCATCCAGACAACACTAAAATCCTCAGAGCAATCAAACAACATCCAGATGGCAATAGTAACAAGAATCAAGTTATAGCCAAAGCAGTAAGATCACACCACTATCATTAGCTTGTTAACCAACAGCGTCATGCCATGAGTTTGGACATTTATGGATCCGCAATGATGGATGAATCGTAGCTAAGCTTAGAGTCATCGTCCTGCAGAACACTTAAATTACATTGTGAATGACATGAAAATAATAATGTAATGCTGTGACATTCAGCATGTAATGAGATGAGAAGAATCGATCTAAGGGCGATTTACAGTTGTGTCTTGAGATTAACTTGGTTTTATAATCCATGATGAAGGATCTAATGGCTTGGGCCTGTGACAGGTCACAAGTAGCGTGCCACGTAGCCCCTTAGCTTGACCTCCACATCTGACTCCACTCCGATTGACACCAAAAAGATATAAGAAGGGTAAATGAGTTGTGACCCTAAAAGCAGCCGAGAGGCAACTTCCTCAATTTATCTCTGTGACCTACAAAGTGAGCAGTAGAGGTTCTGACCTGCACACGTCCCCCCTCGCACAGTCAGGCAAATCAATATCTTACAGAAGGAAAAGTACCTAACAGACTGAAACATGGGTTGGCAAAGTATTTGAAGCCTGTTTTTGGTTGTGAGATAAAAGGAGAGACCAATTCTCAAAGAAATGAAAAGCGGATGAAAATAATCATTTGCATGCAATCAAATATGAATAAATAAACTGCAGCACTGCTATTACATAGAAGATTATTAATAGACATAAACAAATTCCTCTCCCAGTAAATGAGAGTTTGGATGATTGGTTTTGGCAAGCTCATCTGTGTGTGTTACGTATTCAGGTGGTGAGCGCCAGATTTCACATCCCCAAGTGAAAACTGGGAGAGTGGGTGGAAGCTTTTATTTGTTCGACGAAAGCGAAAGAAGAATGATAGATTTTGTAACACCAACAGATTTGTCCGCATTCCTTTCTCTCAACCCGTGACGGGAGATTTAAAACCTTGACTCTGTACTTATTTGCGAATAGAAATGTTTGTGTTTGTTGAAGTGAGAGATGATTATTGACCTGCTGGATAGACTGATGTAGTTGGTTTACAACATATCAATCTGCCCTAGGAACAAAGCTGATGTTCTCAGTTAGCAATCGCACGCAATCTTGTGCAATTCTTGTGGGGGAAATATATATATACTCTACACATAGGAATTACATGTTAAAAAGTGTTTTTAGTACATGTTCGAGCAAATGTGTGTGTGATTGAATCCAAACAATCAGTGTTTTTTTAACCGACCTTGGCTGGATTTCCCAAAGCAAATGAAGAATTTTTGTAGCTTGTATAGAAGGTTCTGTTTAATCTCTACGGCATGTTTCCCAAAAGAACTCTTTTCTAAGTAGTTCTTAAAAAGGTTTGTAAATTAATAAAAGCCTCAAGACCACTCTTAAAATGAAATACAAAATAAATGGATTTTGAACCATGCTTTCACATTTAATTTGAGGCAAAGAAAATGCCTTAAATAAACGATAATATTAATCCATTTTGATTAATGAAAAGCCTTTTAAATTACATTTGAGAGTAACATGAAAGACAAATAGGTATTAGACCTACTTTTATATATTCCTAATAATAATTATTTAATAATTATCTGGGTAGCTACATTCAACATCTAATCATTTAAAGTCCTGTCTTACCAAAATCATAATTATTTTCTTGGTCAACTGAAAATACTTTTTAAGATAATATCCGTTTTTTATATTTGTCAGGTTTTGCTTTATTTTTCATGCTAGGGAGACTAACAATTAGAGAAGGTGGTGATGGTTTTGGCCATAGTTCAGCACCTTATGGGCCTGACAGCTCCTGTGAAAAATGCAATTAATTTTACCTAATAAGAGCAATCTGCCGGCTGGTTTGGGAAGCAGACATTGCGGGATCATAAAACGCAAAGTTAGTTAACATGATCCTAAAAGCGTGATAGAAAAACATTGCCCTTAAAACGTCCTGTATCTTTCTACAGTTACAATACTTTCCGTAACTGTGAAAAAGACACTGAATGAGTGAGAGAAAATAATCTATTTCAAAGCACTGCAATATCCATAAAACGTAACCTTCATGCTGTACATAGAATTGTATTAAACCTTACTGGTGCATTTTTCAGCAAATAATTGAGATGCACCATAAATGCTGTTGAAATTACATGTAAAAGTATGTGTTTTTTTAGTAAAAACAATTTTTACTCTTATTGCTCTGTTTACTTGTTTTTGTATTGACTTTTTCCCATAACAAATTTTATGCTTCGTAAGGTGTGAAATACAATGCAACTGCACTGCACGATGAAATACAACAATGTGAACCGTTGCTCGTGTTTTATAATATGAGTAATGCTTTATTATTACAAAATGGTAAGAGGACACATTCTTTCATTTTCATGCCAACGTTCTAAGACTTCCTCTTATCAAAAAACATAGCAGTCAAGGCTCAATTAGCAAAAAACAAAAAGGTCTAAACCAATTTCTCAAATTGTTTCCAGAACAATATTGCAGTCATAATTGAGAGAAACATTTTTCAAAAACCCCAAAGCCCTGATAAAGACACGCTCCATCTGGGCTTTGGGATATAGCAAAGACCTTTTGAAGAATTGCACTTCTGAGCCTGGCATCTTTTTTTAGGCCATCAAAAGCTAATCCTACTATAAGCCGATAAATTGTATTATATATAGCTGTAGACTGTAACCTTTAAGGCAAAGGCTCTTACTAAACTGTAATAGAAAAAGCAGAGCAGAAAAAAACACAATATGACACACGGTAATTATTTCTATCAGTCCTGTACTGCTTATGAAACTATAGCCGCACTGGCACTCTGTATGACCTGCTTCGCGGTAAATCAGTCACTCAGTACTGACCTCTCATGGGTGTTAACATAGACCATCAGTCCTGACCAGACAATCCTACACGTTCCCTGCCACCAGTAGTAATGAGAATGCATCAAACACAGACCTCATCATTCATTCTGTTTGAAGTTTTGCACTGCAGCTCACAGAAAATAGGAAACACTGCGAAAACTATATACTTGAATAGCTTTACTGGCCATTTTGTGATCGTGCCCAATTCTTTTACACTGCTAGAGAGGGTCATTGAATCTCCAAGCTGTCGCAGATGGTGGTACACTCCTGAACATTCTGGGCATTGTTGTGGAAAAACAGAAATGCATATGGAAAGCAAGTTGACCTTGTTGTCCGCAATGATCAATGGAGCAAACGTTGATGTCATAAAGAGGGTTCGGCGATTGGTCCCAGCCATGACAGATGGTTGGATAAGCATCCTGCCGAAAGGTGAGGGAGCGCCTACGTAGAAACGCACACCCGGATCTGCCTTTCTCTTCCTCTTTGAGAGTCTGAAAGCTTTAAACAGACGTCTGCTTGGAATTTGTTATGCATTTCCATAAAGGGATTTTTCACATCCAAATCCCTATGCCAGATATAGATCATAGGAGCATTGTGCTAAATGGAAATGTAGAGCAGATACTACATGCCACATACAAGAAAAGAGTTTCTCTCTGATCTCATAATGATGTTTCAGAACTGAGACTGCATCCCCCATTGGCCTTAGGGGGTGAGAATATGTACACACACATAGCCTATATACAAACCTCTCATGTGAAAACACAAGTGCAAAAACTCCACACATAGGGGAAGACAAAAAAAAGGAAAAGAGAAGCTTCAGAGGCACTGTAGATCTTGATAGGGGTCATTTATCCTCTGGTAATAGCGACCAGGCCAGACAAAAGCAGGGGGCAGCTGGGTTTCCAGGCTATTTCCTGGCCAAACGAAGAGCTTCTCTAACTTTTGTTCACAGTGATGACTTTTGTCACAATGTCTTACTTGGCCAGACTGTGGAGGCTTCTAACATCCCTTACAGGAATACAAATTAGCTAAAGTTCCTTAAAGGGAAAAAAAGTTCTCCCAACCTGGCTGATACATTTTCTTTTGTATGAGGGAGGTCTGGCTTGAAGGTTCACTTACAGTAATAAGTACCGCTCCAATATTAATTAATTCCCTTTATAGTTCTCTAAATATGCAAACATGTTCACTTAGTATTTTAAAATATCTTTCAGCCCGCTGATTTGTCTTTTCTAGCATTATAGCATTTTATTTAAAAGCAGAAGATATTACTTTTTCACATTTCTGTTTCTGGATAAAACAAATAAAAGATGTGGCAGTTGTTTTACGCCATATTAAAAATCTGCATAAAGTACAGAATTGGGATTAATATCAGAGTGGAACAAATTTTCATGCAAACAAGTTAAAGTTTACATAAAGCATAGAATTGAATATTTTCAACTTAAACTTCAATTGCCTCAATTTACAGTACAGTTGGTGCTCTGAAATGCTGTTTTATTGACTGTTGAAAGCAACCCTGTTTATATAGTCCCTGAACCACCACTATATCTCTTCAAGTACAGCCCTAAACATGCATCATCCTAAGTGATGCCAGCAATGAACCTGGTTGGGAGCTAAAACAAACTCTGATATGTGACTCTCTATGGAGCCTGAAATTCACATTTGAAATAAGAGGGAATTCCCTCTTTGAATGTCGCATATGACAGAAATGTATTCACTTTTTGTGGAATGCAGTATTTAGTTACAACAAGACATTTTACATACTGTTTTGTTATCTCATGAAGATCTGCTTTTCTCAATATCCCCCTCTAATTTTATTCAACATATTTTAAACTTCTCAAAATTGTATGTACATAGTGTAAATATATGTAGTATATATCTATCATTATGGTCCTGATAAATTGCTTCAAAGCAACTTTAACAGTTACTTAAACATGTAGTGAATTATGCAATTTATTAGTCACAAAGGTTATATAATTACAGAAGCGAACAGAATGTACTAACAGTACCTGACAGAATGCACTGAAAATGTCAAAAAATAGGAAATCCTTAGAAGGATCTCTGGGGCTTAATCAGTTATGATTTATAATCGCATAGATAATGATTTATTGAGTCTTAAACAAAACCGAAACAGGCAGACACAAAGGGGAGAGAAACTCTCAGATAGGGATACCAGAAAGAGATGTGCTTTAATGGGATAGTTATCCCAAAAAATATACATATTTTTTTCACATTCATGCTGTTCAAAACCTTACTATGACTCTTCTTTCTATGGAACACAAACGATTTTGAAAAAATGTCAGTGGTTTTGTTTCCATATAACTCCATCGGGCCCAATGTTGTTTAAAACATTCTTTAAAATATCTTCTTTTGTGTTCTGCAGAAGAAAGAAAGCCGTGCAGGTTTGGAATGTGGAAGTAAATAATAAAATCTTTGTGCACACTATCCCTTTATCGATGAAGAAGTGGTTGTTAAGGCCTGGTTGCTGCTTATTTCTAAACTGCTGTATACAGCCATGTCACAGCACATGTTGAAACACGGGGGTCTACGAAAAAAGACCACCGTTTCTGATGATGCAGCATGCAGTGTAGACGGTTTATTTGATTATAAGGAGTCTGTTTAATCTAGTTATAATCTAGGTTTGCCCAGGAGAATGAAGCAGAATCACTGATTTACCTGCAACGATTGGGGCTTGATTTTTCAAGGGTTTATTAATGTACTAATATTACACTTGTAGCCTGTTTAAGTGTGTAATTGTTTGTAAATTTTCCCCATTATGAGTGTGGAGCTTGTGGGATTGATTAAAAATATGCACAATGCTGCACAAAATTCAAACCCTGCCCTATATGGGTTGCCAAAGATACATCTCGGCACATTTTACAGTCGGCTTCAATGAGGTCTCTGTGTAAACTCATCCCACAGATTTAAAAGTGTGGCTTAACAGTTTAGTCTGTAAATCAAACTCTAAACATGCATTTACATTAATTATTCTGTATCAATAATTATTATATATTTAAAAAAACGATCAAAGATTTATGAGAAAACGATATGAAAATACACATTTAAAACACTGGACATTTTGTCATTCTGCGAAGAGAATGAGAGTCTGGATACATATAGCATTGAGCAATGATCTCACATTGCTTTGACATGGTTTTTGCATACAGCAGTCTGAAGAGGGCTGGAGAATGATGGGAAGATAGTCTGAGAATGACTGAAGCTGAACGACCAGAAACTTGGCCTCATTCTCCTAATGGAACGCTCTGAAGCAGACAGCTCACTCTCAACTACATCATTATATTTTAAATTGAATGGACAAGTGCCAAAAAACACACAGGTATTTCACAGGTACAAGTAGCAAGAATCTTGCACATAAAACTAAATGAATGCACTTAAATGCTATATGGCTTGATTTATTCTTTAGTCACAAACATGCGCATATGACAAACTGCTCTTATTATAGCCAAAATTCCTCACAAGTGAATTCTGTTATTATTTTAAACAATATATCAGACCAAACGAGGAAGCAGCAGCCGTAAATACTGTCTAATGTGACATATAAATTGAGCGTGTGCGTTCCAGATGCAGTTTCCTTTGATCAATCCAGTGAACGTTGACATGAGACACTAAAGAGCCTCCATTAAAAATATTAAGCCTACATTCAGTAGCATTAGAGTTGTGATTTCTTTACTCTGTTTTAAATAATATTTTCTGCAAGAAGTATCCGTACCAATCTGTCAGAAATACAAAAAAAATGTAAACCTTTTTTTCCCCAAACAATCGTGCATATGCCTGCAACAATTCAGTAGAGAGTAGCTAAATTTAAATTAGAACAAAAATGTTTTTTTTATGATTTTTTGGCACAGTTGGGGACATTCTTTTTCCCAAAGCAAAAACATGTAGATGCGTCACAACAAAAGAAAATAAACCCCATCCAATACAGCCCACTGCGCTCACCACAGGAAAAAGCTATCAGGATGCCTCCTCGAAAATCTAATTAAAATAGCAATGTATGCTTTGAGATGCATGTATTTCATATATAGACCATTTGCTTTTTCAAAGGCACTTCCTAGTCCATAAGGCATTAAGGTTTTCTACGAAGACCAATTTGCACTTCAAACCAGTGGGCCCCTCTTTATCCAGTGTAGCGTTTGTTCACGGCCCAGCTACACCCTCTGGAACAGCACACGGATATGAGTGACTTTAACAAAGCTAGCTGCAATTCACCACAGACCCAGAGGAAGTGTCTAAAGCAGCTCTCCACCGTTTGCTCAAATGCTCCAGGAAATTATGTTATTTTTTCTGAAATGCCGACAACTCCCACCGTGCCCCTAAGGGTGCAAACATAACCAGTCGGCCCATTAATATTGTCATCTTAACCAGTCATTGGCCAACAATTGTTACCTCTAGCCAATTACATCACCCGCCCCTGAATGACTCAAGGTGACTTTGCTGTGAATTCCTTATGGGTATTTTGCCATTTTTGTGGTTTTGAAGACGTACGTGACCAGCATTTATCTTCAGTGAGTTTAAGGTTAGGGATGAAAATCGGTGGGACTCACCATTCTCCTGGTCTGATTTATTGTCCTGCTCCGTGTCTGTGAGGGTTAAAGCAGAGTTGGACCGACTGGAAAGCCGTGAATCCCGTCCATGTGACTTAACCCACAGCAAAGCGCAGTCTGGAGAAATGCCCCCTGCATTCTGGATATGGTCCGTTCCACTGAGTTGTGTGTGGTGACTGAGTCCAGTCTCCGCGCAGAAGCTTAGACCGCGACGAGGGGCAGGGCCACATATTCCAAGCTGCCTCAAAGAAAGACTCTGACCTGAAAGATTCAAAGTACTTTTTTATTAAAAATAGAGGAAATAAACAAAGAGAAAACTGCAATCTTGCTGAAAACGAATTATTACGCTGCACATTTAACTGTATTTTAATATCTTGTGATTTTCTAAACTCAACAATTATTTTAAAAGTTTGGTATTAAAGATGCTGCAACACAACAACTACTTTCCCAGGTTCATTTTTGTGAATTTCTATGTTGACAATTCTGTCACAATTTTTATGTATGCTTTACTTTTTTTCTGCTTAGCAAACATAGTTTTAAATAATACAAAAAGAACATGGGAAAATACACACAAAAATTTATCAACACATTAAATATTAAGAACAAACAAAAAACAGAAAAGAATAAACTACTGTTTAAATATTTTACCTGTTTTGTTCGTTTTCGTTTTTTATCTTTTCATACACTAAAATGTGAATTAACAATTTGTTGTAATTTAGATAAAAAAAAATATTTAAAGAATAATTGTTTAAAAAATAAATGATATTAACCTCACAGACACATTTTCCTTTAAAAAGTGTCATAGAATGCAAACCAAACCGCACAGAAAAACAAGAGTGTTTCTTCGCATCTAAAAAAACGTGTCATAACACAACAGATACATTTAAAATTAAAACATTATAACATTTTTGTAAAATCCTTTGGACTTTCAAACGTGTTTAATTCAAAAACATAAAACCTTAATAACACAAAATCTAAATAAAAAATAAAAGCAAACGTTTAGGAAAACATTTAGTCCAACAAAAGAAAACATTGAAACCAATTTTTAACAGCTCTTGAAGTCATATTCTTCTACATACGTACTAACATATGTTGGATGCTTAATGACAAAAATGCAACAGACTAGGTGACACATAAAAATGAATAAACTGGAGTTCGATTAATAAGTACACTCGAGATACACACAGAGCAAAATAACTCAAGTACACGTGCTGACATTAATAACCACATAAGGGCATTAACTGAAATACACAATCTGTTTTTCAAGACTGCAATCTGTGATAAACAATGCAGGGCCAAACGCCATGATTTAGGCAGGCTACGATTAAATTCTTATGGTGGAACATATGTAACACAAAAAAAGGGAAAATCTTTATATCTACCCCAGTCGTTGCTTTTGTGCAGATCAGGCAAACACAGTCGCTAATTAAAGACGTCCCCTTAAGTCTAAAGGCTTGAGGTTATGAAGCGCACTATAAAGCACAATCAACCAACTAAAGAGTATTTCTAATGAAATTAAATTTGAATGAGCAGTATCCTACCCTTCTACTCTTTTTTGAGGTGTAGTCATGATAAACCATCAAATATTTATAAAATAGTTAAAGGACTTTGTGAGTAATCAGCAAATAAGGGTCAGATCTGTCAGTGGATAAAATTAAACAGTAATTCAGAATGAAGGTAACCCATATGCCCCAGCTGAATACAACTATCAAATAGGAGCTGGTTAACTGTGGAATACTAATATTAAAGTGCTTTGATTTGTTTCTGTCTCGCAAATAACCGGTTGAATATTTATTTGACCGTGTTTTATTAATATGTAATATTTGTCTAGGCGTTAGATTTGCTCTTTATATTATTTTTATATCCAAGTTTTTCACAGTTTAGCATGCTGAGAATTTTGAATATTCATGCAATATTCATTTTTTAATCACTACAACTTTTTATAATTAATTATTAACCATGCATATGCTTATCTATTGGTCTATATATGGTTTTATATATAAAAATATATATTTAGGCTTTTATTTGGTAGTTTGCCATGGGTCGGTTAATATTTTACGTTATTTCTTTAAACGTTCCATCAAAAAATTGGATTACAAATAAAATAATTGCGTTTTATGGTCTAAAAGAAATTGATTATCAAACCATAATGTGATATCATTTCCCAAAGAATTACACGTATTTATGGTTGAGATAAATCTGAAGATTTGATTTATGTTTGGGTTAGACCGAAAGGTGAAGCTGGGTCACATTTGCTTTGTGATATAACACAAAAATGCCAAAAATGCCAAACTAGCAAAATATGTTTGTATTTACAGTATTTACAAATTAGAAAGCTATTCAAGCCATTCAAATATTTGTTATTTTTATATGAAAATGTAGCTCATCTTACATTAGACCTAAATTGTACAAGCTGTACATTGAACATCGCTTTTTTATATATACAGTATAGAAAATTATTTTGAATATTTCAGACCTATTTGTAAAAAAACTTCATAACTAAGTTAAATTTAATATAAAAAAGCCTGGTGGGTCTCAAATCTCTTCTTTTCATATGCTGAATGTTAAACAGTGCTTACCTGGAGTTCTGTATTCCTCTGCATCCCTTGGCACCATGTCTGGCATACGATGCCCATAAAGCCCCTGGCTGGATGGGTGCTGATCAAAGGCCTTTAGCGTCTCACTGGAGCTATAGGACTTCTGGGTAACCACAGAAGATGAGGCTGCATTACGACGGTTACAGGGACCCTCCCTGTAGCCCTCCCCCTCTTCTTTATCTCCTTCCCTCTCCCCGTCTCTCCCTCGTTCTCTCCTGCTCCGGGAGAGGGAGCAGTAAGGCCGGCGCTCCTTCACCTCCATGCTACATTCATGCTGTGTCTCCCCTGTTCCTCCTCTTCTACACCTTTCACTTCTCTCTCCCTTCTGTTTTTCTCTCTCTCCCGATCAAGTTTGCTTGTTACTAGTGGTCTATTTGTTTACCTCCCTCGACGCTGTAAGTTCCACTCCACCTGCTTGGAGAGAAAAATAAGCATTTTAAAAAAATTGGTAAATTGAAATACATCTGTATGTGTCTGTGTGTGTGTGTGCGTACGTGTATTTATCTATTGAGATGTCAAGACAGCCTCTGTAATATGTCTGTCTGTGTCTTCATTGTGTTTTGATTTTGACTGATATATAAATGACTGGGTTGCTCATGACGTCATTACACTGAAGCAACCGCACCGCCTTTTTGGTATGCCCAAACATTCTATTAAATGAATAGGGAATTATCACATATTAATGAGAAAACAGTCACTTACCAGTCCCCGTTTTTATATCTTAAGTCTCACAGTAAATTCTTACAAGGCAAATGTCTTAAGAATGTAAATTGTTAATTATTTAAAGTTCGGGAATTTTTCCCTCTTATTGGATATAGAGTAAATTATCTTCATTTTCATTGCAGTTATTTACGTATCAGATCATATGAGAACATATGACAGATGTGCTCATTCTGAAATCTAAATATAGATAAATACAGGCTGTATATGTTCTTTAAGTCATAAAGCTTTATTTCTAAACATTAACACATGTGCATTACAACAGTCTGCAACTGACCTATATTGATTTCTAAACGTCGCAATTCTGCCCAAAATAACATAAACATTGAAAAAACATCATAAGTAATAATTAATTTAAACAAACATGTTAATTTAAAAATGTATAGCACACATAATAAGCTGAAATTACTGTTATTTTAGATCTTCAATTTGACTGTAAGGCTGCGTCCAAATATCCCCACTTGCGGTCCTTGCACTTGACCACTTGACTACTTTCATGACATATTTCCTGTTTATGGCCCTAGTGTTCTAGTGAGCGTGAAGATCCCAAGTGAGCATTTAGTATTTCTAACATGATGGAACACACTTAGCAAGTGCAAACATGTAACGGTAATTGACGTGGTGTTTAATAATGAGATAAAAAGCATTTTTACAAAATACATAACTCTGGAGTTTTCACCAATTAAATATGTAACACAACATTTTACTACGAAATTACATGTAATATCTAATTATATAGTCAAGTCAAATCGCTTTATTTGTTTTGTATCAAAGCAGCTGTATCGAAAAAACAAAATGTGAGCACAGATTTTAAAGCAAGACTTTGAATTTTGATGTCAATTACACTATTGCACACGCATATATTTCACAAAGTATTTAGTTTAAGTACATCAAAAGTAACTGTAATTAAATTACAGAAAACATATGAGTAATCCCTTACTTTACTTTTTCAAGGGAAAAGTAATTAAAATACAGTAACTAATTACTTAGTAACTAGTTACACCCAACACTGGTTGAGAGACAGACTGGGGTGTGATCTTAAGAACCGATCATCTCCGAGAGGAATTTAAAACGCTAATGGGCTTGGTGAATGGCACACGCACGCCAGTCTCCGCCCCGTAAATATGGGTATAAAAGGAAGATGGCGGTGGTCATTCATTCACCCTTTGGGATGAGTAGCCTGAGAGGTTTCGCCCGGTCGCTGCAGTGGATCGGTGAAGCATTGTGGCATGAAGACACAACGTCTCGTTCGCTCCATCAGGGAACGGAGGTTACAGTTGTAACAGAGATGTTCCCCTTAAGTCGGTCTCTCAACGAAGTGTTGTGCTGGGGACATATCTTTACATGCCATGGCGCTGAGCCGTATTACGACCTCAAGCGAGGCGACACTGACTAGACTAGCGAGTCACAAGTGAGCGCTACAGCGAGACGTAATCTTCCAGATGAAACAGTAGTGGTCATACTAAGAAGCCTGTCCTGACAGTCATCACGGACAGCAGCGTTCACCTCTAGTAGGGAGAAGGCGCTTCCGTAGGCGTAAGCCCAGGCCAGATGCCTGTCCTATACGGCAGTAGCGTGTAAGACATGGGCTGTCACTGGTTCCACTCTAAGCCCAGCATTACATATGTCTGCCAGAGAGGCGCCTTGAGCCAGAGCCCACAAGGAGGCCATACGCCGAGTGGAGCGGGCTCTCACTGCCAGTGGGTATGGTCGATCTTGGGACTGGTATGCCAAAGTAACGGCACCCACAATCCAATGCGCCAACCTCTGTTTGGAGACAGCCCTCCCCTGGTGCTGTCCTCCAAACCAGAAAAAGAACAGCTCAGAGCTTCTAAGGCTCTAGGCTCGTTAGAGGTTGGGTTTTCCTCCCCAGAGGGGAGCGCCTGCAGGATCACCACCTTGTCCCGGTAGGGAGTGGTGGGAACCTTGGGCACGTGTGACCGGCCCGGTGTTTTAGGATAACATGAGAGTTACTGCCTGAATTCTAGGCACCCATGGGACACAAAGAATACTCAAGGTCCCTTACCCTCTTGGTAGAAGTGAGTGCCATCAAGAGCGCGGCCTTCATCAACAGATGAGGAGACTGGCGTCTCTGAGGGGCTCGAAAGGGGCAGTACCAAGGCCCTGTAGGACCATGTTACAGTCATAAGAGGGTACGGAGCGCGGCCGAGGTGGATTCACCTCTCTCGCTCCCCTCAGGAACCTGGTGACCAGGTTATGTCAACCAAGAGTCTTACCCTCCACGAGATTGTGATGAGCGGCAATAGCGGCTACATACACTCTCAACATTTATGGGGAGAGATTACTCTCTACTGACTGTTGTAAGAAGGTCAACACTGACCTGATCAAGCAACTCCGTGGGTTCTGTTTGTGGGAAGAACACCAGGATGAGAAGAGGCACTTATAAGAGTACACACGCCTAGTGGCGGGGGGCTCTAGCCTGCAGGATGGTTTCTGCGACCACCGGCGGCAAGCCACTCAAAGTCTCCTCGTCTAGGGGCCAGGCATTGAGATTCCAGAGGCCTGGCCTGGGGTGCCAAATCGTGCCCTTGCCCTGCTATAGAAGGGTTTGTCAAGGGAATAGGCCAAGGGAGGGCTGTCGTCAGAGCCACCAGATCTGAGAGCCAAGTCTGGTCGGCCCAGTAGAGCGCAACTAACAGATCTTGATTCCCCCCTTACCTGACCTTGCACAGAGCCTGTCTGCTAAGGCATCCGTGCCAAGGGGACCCTCGGTCAGGGTGTACTAAAGCAGGCTATGGGTGGAGTCCGGGGAGGCGACGGGCGAGTTGTGACATCTGCCGTGAGCGTATGCGTCCTTGATTGATGTACGCCACGGCAGCCGTGCTGTCCGACGGATCAGTACGTGTTTGTCCTGCATGAGGCGTCGGAGCCTTCTCAGTGCCAAAAAGTTGCAGCTCGATTTCGGAGAACGTAGCCAACTGTGACCGCAACACCTCAATCGCTTTTCCTTCCTTCTCATGTGGCCGAGACCGCGAGTGGGGGAATTTGGACACAGCCTAAATCTATGGCGCTCTCTGTCAGTTGGGCATATCAAGATGGCTGCGCAATCGCTTCGGGTGGCTTTACAATTCTGTCATGTACTGTAAATAGATCTGTGGTATTTTCTCTTCCCTCCTTAGTTCACATGAATGTTTATTAGTTTCCATGTAGTTCTGTTCTCCTTGATTATGTTCTTCAGTGTATTTAAGCCCTGTGTTTTCCTTTTTTACTCATATTACGTGTGTCTGCTCCTGCCTTTTTGCATGAACTCTATTGAAATACACTTTGTCATCCTGCCCTTTGTTTATACTAACGTTCATTTCATTCATTAAGTAAAAGTATTAGAAAATGTTAATTTTCTTACATTTTGGTCATTTTAATATTAAGGAGACAAATCACAAATGTATAAATAGTAACATTAAAAACACTGTCATTGTCAAATTTGAGCAATTCAGATGAAGCATCCATTCATTTCCTGTCCACAATGGTCTCTGTTAATACAGAAAAACAAAAGTCTAAATGTCTGCGCCCAGAACGCAGCCCTGTGCCCCCAAGACCCTCTTACTTTTGCTGATAGCGTATATTGAGTTTTATATGTTTGACCTCGTGTGATTTTACGGAAGTAAAATGTTATCAACTTCCGGGGACTTTAATATTTACTATGGTACGATTCAAAATCACTGTAGATTCTAGGAATTTTACTACAGTTTACTATAATAAATAATAAAGTATACTGCAATATTTTTTTTATTTGGACTGGCACCTTATTACTATTAATAAACACCATTACATGCTTTTTATAGCTAAGCAGTGATGATACCTTTACATCACATGTCAAATGGTTTGTTGAGCCCCCTCAAAAAAATTGTGCACGAGCCGCCACTGGTCAAAATCATCCAACAGAGCTCTTGGGGATTGACAAAGTCTTATGGTGTGTCATAGTCTTATCTTGAAGCAGTCAACACACAGAAACAAGTGGAGAACATACTTTCTGTCAGTTTTAAGGAGAATGAAGAGGATAATGGAAAAATGAGAATGATAAAACACAGTAGAAGGGAAAAAAGAGACTACGTCAGCATTACTGCATATTACAGCCACAGTAATGGGATATGATTGGGGTAAAATAAACGGTGCACTTGTATCAAAATGTTCCTGTCAGAATGATTAAGTGAGCTGCTTTATTAGACAATATTTCAGAAAGATAGATTGAACGTTATCAAACTTTTAATTTTAGACTCAGGAGTGAATGTGGTGTTGTGCAAAGGTAGACTGGGCCATCTGAAGAGACCATCAGAATCTTCTATCCTTCATTGTATTGGACAGCACCCACAGAGTTGTCCTCGGGTAACACAGCCCTGTATTCAGATCAATTTAGATTAGCCAGGGGCAAGTGAGGCTCAGACACAGTGGTTCAGCCCTAAAATAATTCTTACAACTGATCCCAATATAAGATTTGAATCTAATTCATTAGCACAACAAATCACGACAACATCTACCAAGATAAACTTACTGACATCAATTATGTGCTTTGATTTTTTTCCTATTATTTCTGCAGTCCCTCTTTAGAAAGCTGAAACCTTCTGAATCAAGGACACCAATCATGGTAGTCTGATTTGAGCAAATACAATAATCATCCACTTAGAATTTTAAAATGTGAAGGACTGAAAGCAGCAATATAAATCATAGGACCGCTGTAGCGGTCATATCATGCTCAGATGGGCACTGACCCATGGGGCCATTGAAAAGCAAAGACTCAGCAGTAAGCAGAGGGGCCGGTGGGATCCATAGCAAGAAGCGACCAGGCAAAGAGATGTCACTTAACTGTACCACACTTACAATGATCTAATGCCAATGGCTACACTAAATCAGATTGCTGGCCAGCTGGTATAACTGAAGATAAGTGAGAATAAAAGTGTGAATACTGACCCTCAGGGTTTGTCATTGACCAACACAAAACAACAGATTGTAGTGCTAATCAAACCAATCTGCCAAATAAAAAGCAAATATGGGATTTTTTACGTTTACAATTCAAATAAATATCTAAATAGTTTTCCGATACCTTCAGTAACCTCCCAGTAAAATTAATTGTATGTAACATTCTGTTTACATATGCTGGTTACCAAGCAAAACAAGCTAAGCATTTATTTATTTACCCCAAATTAGTCTGGAAACCATTACTTTATGGTTGTGCAAACCTTATGGATTCACAGCCGGATAAGACATGACTTTGAACCAACGCAGTCACCCATGGATAAATAAATTGGTGGCAACCTTCATGACCCATCTTTCTTACCAAAGCACATTGGATATTCTGCAGATGGTGTGAGAGTGTGGGTCTGACGGCTGAAAGTGCACATCTATAGCAAGCCTCTTTGTTCAGTAATTACATTTCATTGGGACTAGCTGTGGATATCGGATTACACCCTTGACCCCATACTCCATAAATAATGATCATCATAGCAGTGTTAGCTGACAAGACCACTACTCCCATCCAGATATTGTGTCCTCAACTTTATATCTTCATTTTAAATCCCTTCATCCGTCTACCTTATCCTCACATCCACCTTATCAAATTTATCTAAAATTTCTTTTTAGCTTGTATTATAATTAACTACAAGGTTCCCATAATCTAATCATATTTGTACTGCGTTTTAATGGTCACTCTGGGATTTAGACTGATCATTTCTTAAAAAAAGATTACATTATTTGAAACATAAATAAAGGGTTTCCTTTAGACTTTTTCTACTATTCTAACTGTAATCTAGGGCGTATTAAAAGTGTAAAAATTAATTGAAATGATGAGGTTAAAAATATGACCTAACTAGTGTGCAAACGTTTAAGCAATAATGTTAGTTTTCCCCATCACTGAATGTTTGATAATTTTGTTATGGAAACTAAATAAAATATAATTATTTTGAGAGACCACCCTTTAACAGTATCAAGTTACTTCTTTGGAGTATATAAATAGCTTCAAAGCTGCTCATCCAGTGAGACATTGGATGGTAGTTTGGTGAGAGAAGGCCAAGGGGGAGATGGTCTGTACAAACTCTAGCAAAAAGAGCCAGCAGACAGGATAACTAACAAGCTTTTCAACTGGAACATTGCGTACAATCATCCTTGGTCAAATAAGTTTTGAGCGTTTTTTAAGAAGCTCATATGTTTCAACTTTAGGAAAATTTCGCAATACAGCATCAGGGTAGAAATAAACACACGCTGCGTCCGAAATCGCATACTGTGACATTACGTACTGAATTTAAATAAGTACCTACTTATCGGTAAGTTAAAACAGTACGTTCTACAGTATATAGTATGAGTGGGAGCAGGGGCGCAGATGGGATATTTTTTACTGGAGGGTTCATGCTGTCAGTAAATGATTTCAACTCAGCTAGTCATTTTTGCGTAATCTGGGCTTCAACCTGTGTTGGGTAAATTACTCTGAAAAAGTGATTAATTACTAGTTACTAATTACATATTCTATAGTGTAATTAGATTACTGTACAAATTACACTCTCCAAAAAGTATTTAATTACTTTTTAATTACTTTTACCTTGATTAGTTAAGTGATTCAAGGATAGACATGAAACAGCTCTTTTAATTCATTCAAATAAATAATATTAAACTACATAAAGTACTCTTATTAACTAACTAAAGTATTACAAATGTGAGAAAAGCATGGATTTTAAAGTTAAACTTTGAATGTTTAGCTCAGTTCCACTATTGCTCACACATATATTACACAAAGTATTTTGTTTAATTACATCAAAAGTAACTAATTAAATTACAGAAAAAATAAGAGTAATCCATTACTTTGACCTATGACGTATTAATAACATCCTGTACATGAGCATTATAAAAACATAATTTAGTCACGAGAAATTAATTTATTGGCACTTACATTCAAAACAGACATCCGCCAAAGTTTTCCACTATATTTATTTGGTTTAGTTTTGAAATTTGACTGTTGCTCAGGTCCCGTGACATCATGGGATAGAGGAATGTCCATCCGATCCACACTCAAGAATCTCTAAGTAGTAGACCATCCGTGTATTACTCTCCTACTGTTTTTTGCATACTGAGCAGGTTTCGGAAATACTATTCATGACTCACTTTCGACTACTATATTGTATGGAAGTAGGCGATTTCGGACAGAGCGATTAACACAAATATACTGAAAAATAGGACAATTTGAATAAAAATTTAATTCGATTTAAATTTAAATGAAAACACTTGTAAGCCTTATGATCTTCATGGTTTCATATTAATTATACAAATAAATCTCTCAAACTGTGTAATTGTACAGAATCAAAATAGGCCTAAATGTAAAAAATTAAGTCACTGTAGAGACAAAAAAGCTCATGCACTCAATATATATTTATAATTTTGCTTATAAACCAAATAACATATACTACGTTTACTATTTTTGTAGCATTTAAAACATAGTGCATAATACAGCCCTATGCAGGCATCCGACATATGCAGAAAGCCAGAGACTAAAACTCACAATGAAGAAAACAAGAGTGAATTCCATACTTATTTATATATTTACCAGATGCAACTAAAGAATGGGTCAAATCATATATCACTCCAAATGAGTTGCCTCTGGGGAGAGGGCTGCTGCAGACAAAAAGCATCCAATAAAGTAACCTGATGCAGTAAGTTCTGCCCAACTTCTTGAAAATAACTTGGTATTCATTAATGGCATAGTTTCACCACATAGACAGTGAGTAATCCTGCTCATTATTTAATACAGTGTACATAATAAATTCTCTGAAGTAGTCTGTAAAAATCTCTTTGCACCAGAAGCCACAATGATTTTGTTAACGTCTATGGCAGCAATTGTTAATTTATGACAATGATTATATAGGTTGAACAGCCATACATTTTTATCACTCCCAACATGAGATTAAGAATTAATAGAACACCGACCATTATACACATTGAAAAAGTGAGGATCGCTTTTGATTTCGCTATCATTTCATTAGGTTGCATGACACTTTAATTCAATAAATTCAAGTCTAATGAAAATCATTTTATGTCTGCATCAGCAGTGTCCTCCTTCATTCATCTCTGTCTGGAATTCCCTCTTTAAGTCTAGTGCACAAATACTTAAATCGCTCACCACAGTCTGCAACCAGACGCTAAAGTTCGCTCAAGGATACTAAGTGCACATAGCCCGGAGAAATGCCCCTCCATCACTGTTCCCCACCCTGCCCGTCCTAAGCTTTAGTGTGGCCGCCGCCACCGACGACAGCTTGCTTTGACAGCTTTGCATAATTCATGCTCTGCACTGCACTCCTTGAGCCCAGCCCAGCACCCAGCCACTCGCTCACTGTGAGACAACGGAAAAAAACGCAGACAGGAAACAAGGGCACACTTCCATTAGCCAGTGCCTGTTCCCACACTACACTGCTGCACCCTGGGATAGTGCCACTTTTGTCTGGTGGTCGTTGCTTTCACCGCTGCCACATCATGGTGGAGATGCTAAGCGGCAGACACAGATGTGCACAGGCCTGGAGGAAGACACATCCACTTGTGTTCCTCTTTTTCAGTATTCATGACCTCAAGGCTGTGTATTTCCTGGACTTAAATCATTTGAGTAAGAGGTTTTCTGTGAGCTTTAATTTCGAGCATTTACAGTCAGATGTGCTTCCCACATCTATACCAATCTGTGCAATACTCTCAGTGAATTGATAAAGTGATCTTAAATCACTCTTTAACACCAAACAACGTACCCAATCTTTTAATAAACTGCACAGTAGTGAACAAATAATGTAAGACTCAATCTCTCATGCAAGATGATAATGTCCTGAATGGCAAAGTTAAATTACACCAATTCAAGAGCTTCAATTCCCCTCACATTTGATATTCATCAAATGTTTTAGCATTGGCCTCGAACTGACCAAACAAAACTTTTACAATTCTCCTCATGTAGGCATATAAATAGGTGGCAACAGAATACAGAGATACAGCTCTTATTAAAAAAACATCACAATGAAACGTTGTGCTTAGCAGTCCCATGGGCTTTTTACTCTCATTCCTACAGTTATAAAGACCCCAAACTCTAAAATACATCATAGGATTCCAGAAATCCTACGTGCCGAAACAGAAAAGCATTTACATGCATACCTTGGCAGTTTTCTTATACGGATGAATGGAAGTCAATGGCCTCCATGCTGCTAGACTTCTGCGTTTCACAGGAAGAATACAAGGCAGTGTCAGGTTGGGAAAACTTACGGAAGATTTATTTTAAGAAGAAATAGAAAATGGCGCAGTGGCCGGTAAAACACAGCAAACTTGGTGAGTCACCCCGAAACCAGGACTTGTACATGTCGTTCATGGTCTAATATTCTTTGTGTTGCAACAATGCATATACAGTAGTTACAGAACTTTTTCTAAAAATTAACGGTAATAACCTGGTTTAAAAAATAAAAAAAATATTACTCCACTTAAATTAGTTAAACCAGTTGACCCTTAGTTCTAATTTCATGTTAAATTGCAAATTTATTTCAGTGACAAACCTGCTGTACAGAAAGTTAAGCCTGAATAAATAATAAAATCTTTATTAAGTTCTATGTGCAAAAAAAAGTTGTTAAAATTGTTAATAATTTGAAAATAAATGTTTTTTGAACTTCAGTTTAATTTTTAAATATTGTTCAAAATATTTTGATGCGTAACACTTTTCCATTTCTCTCTGCTTTAAGTCTCCCCAACCGGAAACCGGCTAGGGTTCTTTTTGTGAAACACGGAAGTCACACATGCATATAGCCCATGAAACAAAAAACTCTTCTCATTTACATACGGTATGTGCTTTAAATTAAACACGGAACAGAACACATATGGAGTATTGACCAGCAGTCATTTCCAATGAAATGCCAAAATTCTGATTAACAACCACAACGTCATCTGAAAAAATCACTGTACCTATTCACCTACATTAATGTACATATAATCTATGATTTTGCCAATTTTACAACTATATTTTTCTCTCATGCAGCCCACAGGCTCCATCTTGGTAACAAACTACGTATATTTATGTTAACACGTCCAAACAGTCAAATTAAATATTCAAATTTAAGCTGGAGAAGCAAACAATATACAAATAAATGAGTGGGAAATCCTGTTTTGTCCTCATTCATTTACGAGTCAGCTAATGAACGGTCAGTTGAATATGTTACTGCTTCCGTCTGCATCTCCGCTCAGTGAACAGAAGCATATGTGCCGGGAAAGTAAAACCCCATGCTTGCAAGGCAGACACTTCTCTACTGAATGAAAACTACGATTTCAGTGTTTCCCCACAGGATTTTGAGAGACTGTGGTGACGTCACACACTAATAAGTAAAATTGAGACTTCATCACGTTGTGTTTGTTGTCCATTTCGCTTCTACTCTCTGATCACATTATATTGTATTTTAAACACATATATTGTTTTTTTCACATATTACCTGATCTTTTTTCAGACATAAAACAAGTATAAAATAGTGACTAAACACGACCCAATTTTTTTTAATTATTTAATCCAACCAGCTGTTGCTTTAACTGCCTGATTCATGAACCTGACATCTTTTGACAAAATCACCATACATTTACATTGAAGAGCGGATACATGAGGTGATTTTGCCTATATTAGCCTATCGTTACTTGTTTGTCTCATGCAGCACACAGCCTTTACAGTTGTTTCTCTTCTCATCAATGTGTTGTTGTGTTATTATGAGTGCTTTTTTTATTTTAAATGCGAGTAATAGTTTTATTGTAGATTGCGTATAGCGCAGACAATTTGGGCGAAAATTCAGAAATTTGGAAGAATACACTGTTGTTGTTACAGAGATTAATAACTACAGAACATGCAAGTGCACCGCTCTAGGGCAAGATTTCGCACATAGGCTCACACCAAGCATGTAGAGAAAGGTTGTGTGTGAAACTCTGCTTACCTTCCGTTAAGTTAGCGATAATGTACAAGTAGCTGGTTGTTATCACAGAAATAAGCCCCGACAATGTGATCAGTACCCAACGCGAAGCGGAGGGTCTTGTTTCACACTAAAGGGGCTTATTTCGTGATAACAGCTGGCTGCTTGTACATTATCCCACTTATTGCACAGCTTCTTGCCACATGAGAAAAAATGGAGATAAAGGCAGGGCAGTGCTGGCTTGCTCATTGTGAGACTGCATATATTTGTTTATTAGATATTATTTAGTAGAATGATCTTGCTTGGTCTACTGTGCTGTGTTTTACCTTTCTGTGCTTATCTGATTTTCTTATTTGCTCATGCAAAGCTTCTTTGGAGAAATTTAATTGGAAGTAATTAATAAATAAGGATATTAAACCATAAGCTCACAGAAATTTCAAATATTGTTAAAGAAACTAACCAGTAAGTGATAAAATAACAACAAGTAATTAAAGTATTTGTCGCACATATACATATACATATGTATTATTATTAATGACCCTAACAGGCCTCCATAGTTATTAAAGTGTAAAACACTGACATATATGGTATTACTGTAAATGTGCTGAGTGCTGGTAATCATACTGATATGCAGTACAACTGAATGTGGGTTGTTAACAAATAAACCCCAAATGGTGTGACACAGGGCTCCAGACTGTGACCAGTTTTCGAGACGGCGCAAGCATTTTTTACAAGTACTCGCACATCTGCGACCTACATATTTGGAATTTCTTCTAATTATTTCTTGTGATAAGACGAGTAGAACACAACCTCCCACCAGTGCAGGCTGTGAGTGATAGTCAACTGCGCGGGTCACTCGCATCACTGATGTTTCCCGCTACCGAAGACTCGCAGAGTCCAGTCGTCAATGATCACGTTTACATGCACAGTCTCAGGCTGATTATGCTTAATAAGCTGATATATGTAAGGTCATATAAACACGTAATACGGTTTTCCTTTATCGGGGAAAGGTCATAAACGGCGTAAGCAAAAAACGATCGGCAGAGGTATTTTTTTTGCCCATTACTCCGATTTTGTGCTGCATGTAAACGCCGTTACCAGTTTTCTCTCAGTTTTGTTTATGTGCGAATGATGGAAAGCGCAGCAGTAAAAGTCCCAAATGTAAGTAATAGTAAAATAACGTATAAAAGTCAGCTCTCGAATAATGCAGTTGATGTAGAAACGTGAAAATGTAGAACTATTGTTGCATATGCAGGTACTGCGGACATGAGAAGGGATATAAAATTACAGCTTCTGACCGTTTTCCAGCTGCATTTTTAATTACTAAACAGACTATCGGCGATGACGTTACTGCACGCGATAAATCGGCAAGTCTCAAACTTCCATGTAAATGCGGTTTTCTGCATAGCCGGTTTATTTATATGCATGTAAAAATGTGAAAACGGGTTTCTTTTTGACGTCATATTTACAAGTGTTGTGTGACCATGAGGAAATGTGTCCTTAATACACAATAATATAATCGTAAGAACGTAATAACACAACACCTTTCATTTTTTGTTTTAATGGGTAACACCGTTAACAATTAAATACATACTTATTGACAATAAAATTTCTGTTGGTTCTGATGAATTCAGATTACAGTCCTTCTATTTAGCACCAATTAATAACAAGGCTTCTCGGTAGGCTCTGTCATTTTTTAAATAAGCAGAACCAAATCTGCGGTCATCAAGTAACTTGTCAGTACCAGTAATACAGTTATTTTGAGGAAAATAATTGAATAATTGCATTGCAGGCTGACTGAAGGTGTGCCCCTTTTTTTTACTGTGCTCCAAAACATTTCAGTCAGGGGCTACAGTGCTCCAGTAAAAAAATGTTGCTGCCACACATAGGACGGCACATGGTACAGTTTATATGTGTAATATATGTGTAATATAAATGGGTTTTCCATTTCCCACAGTGCTAAAGAAAAAATGATCTTGCTTCTAAAAACCCGCTCTCTTTCCTGCAGGCAAAATCACACAATCCATTCCCGATTCTAGTTTATATTGCGAGAGACAACCCAAACACTTTCAAAAACCTGCTCCTCACCCTTCTGCTCTTTACCGTTTACATTCTTCGGTTGTTTTCATTACAGAGAAGTATTCACTTACTTGATGAGCACCATATCGCCTTGCATTTCTCAACCTATTTCCCATAATAAACCCTCTCTGTCTATTACTCTTCAGTTTCTGTTCTGATATATAGCATTATCCTTTGACTGTCATCTCAGTGGGACATTAATGTAAATCCCTTGGTTCCAGAGCTGAGGCACTTTGGAAAAGAGATACTGGCGAGTTTCCTTGCATGGTCAGCGCACTTCCTGCCTGTGGCAAATCATAGGCTGCCTCCAACACAGCAGGAGGCAGGCAAGAGAGCTCCACAGCAAATTGGAGAGGGGCATGGGGGATGTGAGAGGGTGGGTGATGAGGGGAGAGAGAGAAAAAGAGGAAAAAGAAATTTAGGAAGAGAAATAAGGATGTTATGGGGGATGAAAAAAGTGTCCTGTAGGCAGCCGAGTCCGTCATGGACTTTAGGACATCTACAGCTTAAGTCATAGACACAGGGAATGTGTTTAACTTTAAGCAGTTTGCTGACACAAACAAAAGCACACACAAAACCCACCATGTTCTTAACCCTTAGGCTATAACAAAAATGCATGACCAGAAATGCATACAAACACTTTTAGAAAAAAACGTTACAAATAAAACTGTAACGGCAATACATCACGCCACAACCTTTTGTAAAACCATGTAAAGTGTCATGTTAAGATGGATGAGTAGCAATCCATCACAATTCTGTACTAATAAGCACATTCCTTGAGTCTGAAACACAATGCACAGGAGACCTTGGCTGACATTTATTTCATCATAAAAGGTTGTGACATTGAAAAAGCCTGTTTCTTTTAGTTGCTAAATCAGATTTGATAAACCATTGTATGAATGATTTTGGGGAGTTTTGTGTTTTTTAACTGCTTAAATTCAAAAAATGTGTTCAACTATCAAGTAGAAACATTACACAGTTCTTAATACGGTAAATTACAGATCCCAAAAAAATTACCTACAATTTAAAAACCACATACCTGCCCTGCAATGTTGAACTAAACAGCTTCTTCTGAAGGACAGTTTTTTGGTCCGTGCGTCAATCGTCAGCATTAATTACTGTATTTTAGCCACTTCTCCGCCTGAGAAAGCATACACCTTTTGGTTTGTGTCTGTGAATTTTTTAAAATCTTGATTTGTCCTCTGCTCAGCTATAGTGGCAAACCAATTTTAAATGACATTAGTTTAAAGAGTAATCAATATATGTAAAGCCTTGTTGACATGCTGGAGTTCACGAGGGAAATCAGATGTCAATTTGGCCGTAGGATCTTGCAAATCAAATTGTTGACAGTGCTTTGTATGGAATCTCCAATTATTTTACAATGCTTTTAAATTGATTAGCCATTATTTCTTGGAGCTGTTAACCTGCATTACATTGCTTGTAAACATTTGTTTGTGTGCTTGTTGGAACATTTATCAGCTAAAATAGAGATAAGTCTAATGCAAATGGCATTATCCATAAGGAGATGTCCAAATCCACTACAATATAAACACAATACAAACACACTACAATTAATTTATCATATTGAGAATTCTTTGAGAATTGAGAATTCTTTGGATGGACGATAAATCAGATAAATCCTTTACAAGCTGTGATAACCTGGACAATGTTAAGCCGACAGAGATCAGGTCTGTCCACTATGATTATGCAGAATAAATGCAGTGTAAATGTGATACGCATAGGCTAGCGTTCTGGCAGTGTGTGTTTGTCAGGGTACATTAACCTGCGCCTGTTTGCTTAGCACTGTTGAAATAGGCACTGATGGCTGAGCTACTTTCATAGTCTCTCACACACTCACACACACACACTTACTCATTCTGTGTTGGACTAAAAACTAACTTCACTGGGAGTGTTTAAGCAAATAAACAAATATTGAAAGAAGTGACCAGGGCTCTTCTGTTAAATAGACTGCCAAAAGTCTCATTGTGGCATTGACCAGTCTTTATTGCCACCCTTTTTTAAATTAAAACAAGCAAAAATGTAATTTAAACTGGTACTGAAAAGACTGTATTTTAACTTTAAAATATCTTAATTGGTCTATACTGCAGCATATTAAAAACTGATTTTACTAATTCTACGAGGCACAATAAATAAGAAGGCCACAGGATTTTTGTTTACGCTGGTTAAATGGAGCATGACTGAATGCTGTTATTTCATTGGAGTTTGACTATAAACTCTTCTTCGCAGTGTCCCATTGTGTAACTTCAAAGAATTACCTAAAGTAAAAAGCTACAAAACCCTGACTGAAAAAATCATGAGACAGACAATATATTTTAAATAAGGTATTGATAATAGCCATTTCTTTTATGTTACTGTTGTTGTTCATCCCTCTTTGTCCCTTTCCCCCCAACCAGAATAAGTGTTTTCACCTAATCAGAGGATGATTCTCTGCAATCAGTGGTCTGTGTTCACAATGTGACCCCTATTCCTGCCATGTACCAAAAAACAGTAAGATCGTCTAATAGACTGTCTGAGTATTTCTGGGGCTTGTGAGCACTTTGTTATTCACAAAGTGTCAATGAAAAATATGAATTTACGGATATGGAATATAAATCAGCTGTTTTGTATCAAGATCCAGACCATGAAAACACAAATCAAAATGGCAGGGCTCTGCTGTGAGTATCTTTAAGTCACAAAAAATCCTCACAATGTACTTCCTTCATTCTGTCATGTACAGTACCGTTTTTCTCGTTTTCACTGTTATGTTGCTCATACCATTGCTAGCAATGGGATTTTATTAGGATAAAAAAGTTTTACTTCAACCGCAGCACTCTTTGGTGAAAAAAATGCAGGGTGGTTGGAATGAATAGACTGTATGCCCAGCCAATACAAAAAATGTTAAATACCAGCCTATCCTCAATAAAAGTACATTAAAACCCTTGTCACTGTTTAATCATCTGTCTCTCTGAGTTTATAATGCCTATATTAGTGTTTTTGTTATTTATTTTTTGTATATCTTTTAAAACCATGGCCGCCCTTGTTGACTAATGAGCCTATGCTCATCAACAACAGTACTTTTACACAATGATGTAACTTAACTGTAACCAAGTTTAATCAAAGGATGGTTACTCCTTATTTATCCTTCGAAGAGTAAGCGACCATAGTAAAATTGGAATTAAGTTGCTCAATATTCTGTGCCCGCGTTTAAAAAAGCAATAAAAAGACAGAGCCAACAATAAAACTGTCCGCTGTTAAGCTGTTATTCTGACTAATCCTATAATTGAAATTTTGGTCTAGTTATCACGCTTCACCGCTGCTCTCAACTCCTCGCGACGGCTGTCGTCCAGTCTGCGCGCGCTGGGTCCAGCATCGGGTCATTCGCGAGACTCAGCTTGATGCACTTCAATGATAACAATCACCGATTTTAATCAACATCTCCTGATGTGGAGGTAAACAACATCTTTAGACAGATAACTACTCAAATCGCTGTGGTCTATCATTTTACGTTAACCGAGTTTGAATACAACATTTGTTCTGTTTTGCCACCGATTATAAATCTAATGTCCAACTACCTGTTCATGTTCTGTGACATTTGTGGACAATTTTAGCATGTCAGCCACGGGAAAGGCTACGGGACGGGATGGAGTCATGCATCCTGAACAATTTTTATGTGGTTTATTATCACGGGTTTGTGTCTTGTTATTTCAGTGCACCATTAGGATGTTTAAGGGTATAACAACTTGCCAAATTACAGCTGAAAATGGTTCAATAAATTACCCGAAATCAGGTTTCTTACAACCAGTTCTTTCACTATGTAATGCCCCACATTGCAAAATACTGTAAGACGTACCCGACCGAATAGAAAGTAAGTATAACGGCGACATTAAAACAAATTATTCTGACACTAATTCTTCAAATGCGATTTCTTACCTCGTTTAATTCGGTTTAGCTCCTCGTTGTCGTGGAAAAAAACTTTACTGCAGGTATCCAAACTTATTAAAAACAGAAACTGTGATGTGAGGTGAAATAACCGTTAGGACGATAAATTTCCCGCAGTCACGCCTTCCCGCGCCTCTCACGAGACACACTGTGCGCGCTCGAGACGGGGCAAATTCCTCCGCAAACGGTAAGCCTCAAGCACCGCGTGAATAACGGGGCGATGATGTAGACTCGAAGAAGCCAGTGGCACTAAGTCCAAACCCCGTGAAAACCGTTCGTTGTATACTCGGAGCCGACTGTACCACTCCTCTGTTCTCCCTGTGTGTGAGCTGCGGTGCTGAGGAGAGGAGTCGACTGCGCGCGCGGCACCCGCGCGATACTAGTGAGGCAGTGTCATTAACAGCACGTGTCATTAACATCACTTGTATCACTTCTAGATTGGCGTTTAAGAATTCTTGAAATAATGCAGGAAATGTTTTTGTAAAACTTAGTCAAGACCTAATCGTTTTTGTTCTGTGTAGGAAGACAAAATTAAACTCATTGATATCCGGTCCATCTGGGAGACGTAATAAACATCACCGTAAATTAGCTTTAACCTGATTATGTGGACAATTTTTAAAAGCTTATTTTGCCTTAAAAAAATCGTAATCGGGTAATTATCAGTGCAGATGGTGAGGTGACTTTGTGGCTTCTCCCTCAAGTCTGGCCTGCTGTGGCATTTCTGGTGTAGTTGTCCCTGCTTAGAAGATATTAGAGGGCCTTTTGGCTTTCATTAAAGATCTATTGTGAAAAGCACATGGTATATGAATTGCATAGTGACGGCTGTGAAATGACAGTTCTTACAGTGGCTGTGTGCGAAAAATGAAGATCATTAATTACAAAAGCCCTTACTTAATCCCACTGGAAAGAGAGCTTGAGGCGTCTGTCGTTATCTTGCCCTCCTCTGTTTTCCCCTCTCCTTCTAGTCTCTTGTTTTCCTTTCAGTCGCCCCCATTTTTACTCCCCCACACCGTCTGGCTGGCCTTTGTATTTTTTTTCTGTTTCATTACAAACCCACTTTTATCATCTCATTCTTTCTTCTGAATTACACTTTATCTGCTATTGCTATCGGACTGTCTTTCTATGTCTTGAGGAGTCCTGTGTGGATGGATTCAAGAGCCTGGAGGTCTGGACTCTTCTTGCCCTCCTCCTGCGTCCCAAACCTCAGACATCATGCTGAGATGGAGTTATCTCTCAAGGCAAGCTGTTCTAGCACCAGAGCTTTGCTTACAAGTCTCCACGCCCAGTACATCAAACCTTCTCCCATCAGGAAGTGCTATTATCTGCATGAAAGACAGTGTGATCAGTAGTCTGGGTTACACTACAAGTGAAGGACAACAACAGAAGGAGTCGGGCTTGCCCAAAGTAGCAGCGTATACCGATTGCATTGGTATGTAACATTTGACCATAAGTGCGATTTTTGCACAAAAAGTGTCAAATGAATCAGATAATAGTTATTTATTATTATTCACTTTTAAAGAATTAGATCAAAACCACTATTTATTTTGATGCTGTAAGCATGATAACGTTTTTATTATTTTCTTGTAACTATTCAAGGTCACATGAAATGTTGTTTTCTCTGAAAGTAAGGTTTTAGTTGGACTGAATTTAGAATTCAGCGATTATAAAGTGCTTTGCACTGTTTGGCAGTAACAGGCTCACAATAACGTATTACAGAGTGATAGATTTGTCACTGAAAAGTAACAGACACGGACAAATATATCAACATTCAGGGGATAAACAATCCCGCATTACAGCATAAACACTGTAAACAGTGTTAAGCCAATCAAATGAGTTCTTGAACACAGTTCTGGGAATGGTCTGACTAAACCCTCGAAACACAATTTCTGGGACTCTATTAAACGTCCCTCTTTCCAGCTAATCCATCACTTTACGATTGATGGGCTCATCTGTACCCTCTAGTGGGGAAAAGGAACAGTGTAAATGGCACATCTGCGTGACTGCAAACAAATGATTTGGAAATGTAACCTGATGGTGATATTTACGGCAAATGCATTTTATTTGGAATGCAGGCTACATCAATAAAAACAATTTCCAAAGATTGCAATAAAGGATTGTGTGAGAAAGCCATCTTGGCAGAGTTTAAAGAGCTGAAAAAATATTGTGCTCAGATTGATCAAAATTATTACAATGCATGTGTTAAAATACAACAAAGCGGAATTATTTTTATCACGCATTATTATATGCGTCCACTCATTTAATAATGTATTATAAAAATATATCCTTTTGTGTTATAACAAAGAGGTTGTACAAGAGGGCCAAGAGGGTTTTACTGAGCGGCCATGTTTTGAACAGAAAGCCAAACAAATGCATAACTACTTTGGATAAGATTAAAAGCGACCAAGCAAAAAAAGCTATATAAAATTTAAAATAGTGGAATTATAGAGTGACCCTTCAGAATCAAGGTTTACCAAATAATGCTTTTGTCTTCTGACTTTTAAAGACTCAACAAGCATATTTTAAACCTAAATATCGTGTGGTTAACAAGAGAGATAGCTTAAGGTGACACTGGTATGCAAAACCATTTACACGAAATTGGTCTTTAAAATATCCAAACGTGAGTCATTATCCCTAAACGTACATATCTATGATCATAAATATTAATTATACATAAAATATTTATTTGTTGAAGCATTTTAATTTACACATGAGCCTACACACTAGAACCCACCATGCACGTCGTTTACTATTTGTAAATTTACTCATTCAAATACCATCAAGCTAGAAGATGCATAAGAAAAGCTTTAACAGGTCTTTTAAGAACAAAGGCGGAAAACGCTTGTGTCCATGCTATGATCCCCAAGCATGAATCTGAAAACCATGGAGACGAATGACCAGTCAATAGTCATCTCCATAATCGTTAGTCCTCTGGTGATTCATCAAGCCAATGACACTTGTGTCCCTAATACCACATTTATTCAGGTTTGAGCAGAAGAGATTGCGTGCTGTGATTTTCTCCAAAATGATTGATTATATCCAGCCTCTTTTGCCCTGTCTGTGCATGCGTGTGTGGATGAGTAACTGAACAAATGAGTGCATGAGTGAATGAATGAATAAGAGATCAAGTGTGGGAAAAAGCAGAAGAAACAGACAGAAAAAAACAGACAGAAAAGATTTAGCGAACCAGCGTGACTGACAAATCTTTCATTTAGCTTGAAACACGGGTAGAACATTTAAAATCTATTTCACGTCGCTTAGTCTGCAAAACACGACCACCTGCTGCCATATTAGGCAAATCTATGCTAATGACAACATCAATCCTTAAACATTCAATTGAGTCACAAGACCATCAAAAACAATGAAACACTATAACCATCAATGCAAAAGAAGATCAAGTCCTACGTCTATGGTGCATGATTCAATTCTTCCTGATGTGTTTAATTAAAGAACAAGTCAGACTTATTCCATTGCCTTTCCTTTGATCATGTAATGCTTCTTTAAACAGAGGTCGATCAATACTTAATAATGCCTTTGGATAATACATCAGACTAGGGAAACAAAGCAGAAGGGGAGCTAGCACAACATAGGCATTTGTTCTATATACTGTCTGTAGATAAAGTAGACTTCATTGTCTGTTATTTTGATGAATAAAGTGAACAACTAAGGATTGTACAGGTTTAATTACGCATGTACAGATGCGATAATGAATTCTTTCATCTATATACATCCCCACAGCAAGAAACGGATGTTCCCCTCACGTCCGGTGACAGCGCAACACGTGCACTATAGATTCCTATTCTGAAAATACAAGACAAGCTGCCAATAGAACAGCTACCTGCGGTTGACTGATGCATCTGTGCATGTGTGTACTTGTGTGTCAGTCTGGGTAAAATCAGCCTCTTCCACATCTCCACAGATCCATTATCTCCCATCATCCTCGAGCAGCAGAAAACTAACAACCCCGACGCTTAAAAATTCTCAAGATGGCCGTTCAGTCTGTGGCAAAAGTGAAGTTTGCAATTAAGGAAATAATTATGTCCATATCTGCTTTGAGATGTGAGGACAGGGGCCTTCTGGAGACTTGTGATAGAGCGATACTGAGGACCTTAACAGTGGGGAGTTGATTTAATTGAGTCCAAATTACGCTCTCATGGCAGTGGCACTTTCCTCTGAGCAGTAATGGCTCACTGTGCGGTTGTCAGGGCTGCATTGTACGTTTTAGCTTTTAAGGGCTGGAGGTAATATCTGCAGACTTAAGGTAGAATAGATTTATTCCTTTTTAATAATGCAGGAAGCATTTTGATTTGTATCCATTTTGTTCTGAGGAATTACAGGCCTTTTTGAAATCGTCATTATCCACCATAAACTGCGATGAGTGATTATGAGTGAGTCTCCGTGATAGTTCAATCTGTTTTTCATTAGTTTAGAATTCATAAAAAAACTGTATACAGAATAAAGCTGGAAAAAAATACTGGCTCAAATTCTTGAAGGGGATTTAACAGTGTACAATACCGTAGCTGTGCTGATTTAAAGTGATATATGAGTATACTGTAGGTACTTTAAAAGACAATCGGTATAGTGACTTTGAAGGACTTTCAATTTAGAATAATAAATTAAAAGTAAATTAGTCAAAACTAAGAAATAACATAAAAAACATAATGATTCAAAACAATATTTTATATTAGTATCTTTAAAAGTATTTAAGTATCTTTCAAAGTAGTAGCCGAGTTATATAAGTTTTCTCTCGGCATTGATTTTATTCCAAAAAAAAGAAGAAATGTATTCAATATTAAATGTTGGCATGTATATTTAATGTTATATAATTAAATGTTGACAATTATATTTTTGTCTATAAAACGAATTGCAGATAATCATACGCATGCACAATCAGATCAAATATTTTTAAGATCATAAGAAATTTCCTGTTCAAGTGACCCTTAACTTTTAAAGAGTACTACAGGAAGTTTATGCGTAAGTTTGAGAAAAGCTATATTATTCTTTCTTGTTATTAATGCACCTCTAATTCCTCCAGCATCCCTCTTCCACCTCAACATCGCCAACCTTCCAGCCGTAATTCTTCCCAGACAGCAAACCAATTTATTTTACCCTTATTTCACTGTGCAGAGTGGTGGACTTCTAAACTGTTTCTATTGTAGTAAGTGGTGAAGAAATTTTAAGTGAGTCTCAGTTGGGACCCCTGATGAGCGACACCTTAATGTTTTTTTGGCAACTTGTATCCGTCCCTATATTACCTTTTATATTTTTTTTCTGACCAAGAAACTGTGAGTCACGACAGTTGGCACCCACCATCACAACCCCCAGCATTATAATTCCCTCTGCAGTGTCTAAGGAGATACACGCTCCATCTATCACAATACAAGCATTCTCTCTACATAGATTCATCCTCAGCCCAATTAAACTCGCTCTTTTCCTCCTTCTTATGTGAATAATTAGCCTTTCATCTCACTAGTATGCATCGTCAAGATCCTGCTCTTTCTTCGAGCGACGCAACATCAAAAAGCTGAGAGTATCTTCTGCGTTCTTTCAGCTCTGTTCCTTCAGGCCTTTAGTCAATTATTGAAAAAAAAATGCTTGGGTTTCAACTGAAAAGGCTGGTGGGATCTTTGTGTCTTTTATTTAGATTCCAGAGAGATGTGAATTGGCACAACTGACTATCAAATCTCACGATGTGTGATAAGAATGGAGTAATAGCTTAATCTTGCTGTATAATGCTCGGTACGCACTGCATTCTGTCCACTATTTTAAATAGCACTTGAAATGATTTGTAACGTAATCATAATCCATTTAATCAGTACTCTACTGCATTATTGTCACATGACTTCACTATGTTACAAGAAAGGCCATAGCATTATGCTCGATACAACACATATTGTCATAATGTATAGGTCATCTGGTTATTTTATGCATATAAGCAGCAGAGTAGCAAAGTAAAAGTACTGTATTAGTAAAAGTATTTTACCAGCTATTTTTAAGCCATCTTTTAAAAATGCTAAAACTAAGAGTAGGTGCTTTTTCTCTCTTTGACCTTCTCTATACACTCTCTCTCATTCATACACACTAAAGCGTTTTCCACTAAAGCATCTGAAAATCAGTTTAGTGCCATCTGTATGAAATTATGGACACCTCACAAATTAAAGAAAAAAAATGTCTGTTGTGCATCATATAATATTATTTCACAATGCATCCATCTATAAAGAGGAGGGGGACAAATGTCAAATTATAAAGCCATTACTTTAATGCGGAGCAGGTCACTACTGCAAGACACCTGCAAAGCAACCTTAGGGATCAATACTCCACACACATTTCATTACATAAGTGGGATTCAGATTCATCTCTGCCTTCTGTGTTCCTTCCTTGCCAATAATTTTCCCAGCACAGAAATGAAATTGGTTTAGTAATGATTACCTGACTCAGGTAAAACTAATAGTCCTGTGGCTTATTAACAAATGCAGTGACAAGGGCATGATGGGAGTCTGCAATTTGGTAGCTGTTAGCTTTTAGCACACTGGACAATGTCACATTTCTACAACCTCTGTAACCTCAAACTGTGTGGACAGTGAAATGTCACTTTAGGCTTATTTCTACCTCGTGAACAAAGAAAACAAAAGCAAATAGTTTTGGAGTAAGTTTTTAAAGCTTGTTTTGACATAAGTGATCTGTTCATTAAAGGTGCTATGTGTGGAGGATATATTGACAGAAATGCAATATAATACACATACTGTATTACACATGTTTTTATAGGTGTATAAAGACCTTACTTAATAAAGCTTTATTACCTATAACCTTTTATTACCTTAGAATTCGCCATTTTGTTTCTACAGCAGCTCTAAACGAACACATTTTTGTAAATGTTTCGGCAATTTGTTATCTTCTACGGCAAAGAAGTGAAAATGTGAAAACATGTTTGTCCTGTGAGAGCCACTGTAGTGCTTCGAAAGGGATGGGTGGAGTGAGTCGTTGGTTGCAATTCGCAACCGATAGATTTACATTAACATTTACTTGGCAGATGCTTTTATCCAACTCGTACTAGTAGACAGTATATACAGTAGCACTAAAAGTGGTTCTTGGCTTGTATTCATAGGAGAATCACTTTAAGTGCTGAACCATATTATTGTGCTTCATTGGTTCGTTGGGATGATTGAGGTCCTATATAGAACCACTGAAGAACCATACAGGGCCTTAACTGGTTCTTTATTTGGAAACGGTGCTGTATATATAGCACCTCGGTCACCCCAGAGAACCTCTGAAGAACCACTGAAGAACCTAGATATGCTATATATATGGTTCCCCTATGATTACGAGCAAATAACCACTTTTAGTGCTATAAAGCACCAATTGTTTTTGAGTAGAGGTGTAGTGGCATTGATCTAACCTGGCAACTTGATGATTGCAGGTTCAAATCCTGATAAGACCGATTTCTGAAGTGAGGAATTCTTGAGCTATATCACAAGTAATTTAACCATATGATGCCCCTTTGTTAGTCATCAAATATGACAAGTCACTTTGGAGAAAAAGTGCCAACTTAATGACAATAACCAACCACTACACTCATACAATACAAATCTTACACGTACAGATTTGAACAGCAAGCCAGTAAGCCGCTTTTGACTTTCACGGTATGTGAGATCAGTATGTAGCAAAACTGGATAATTAGAGCTGGTCCTAAACCACCACAAAAACTACGGCTGGAACATCTAAAGCCTCTGAACAATTTAGAACTGGCTGTTAAAAATCAAACAGAGAAGAGCAGAAAGCAGCCTTAAGGCAATGTGAAAGTATGGAACAGATGTCAACTGCTTTGAAAATAACAGCACGCTGAATCAAGCACCAAATGCTTTTTATGAACATACCAATTAAACATAAGCCTATGCGCTTAAAAAACAGAAGGCAACTGGTTTCAGAGGTATTAAAAATGCAAATACATTTGGCCAGACTAAATATATTGTCACTGTAACTATGATGCAAGACAATTTTTGTTGTAAGCAGATTCTCCCTATAGCGACAAACATTTTGTGCACAGGTTTGTTAAATTTTAAACATATTGATGTTTAGCCAATGGTGACATATTCAAATAAAAAGGTAAGAATATATTGTCTTGCATTGCTATACGTTGTACCTTGTGGTATGTACAATTATCTGACATCATATTCAAATATAAACAAATATTTAATTAAACAGAGATGATAAATTTGGCACTATTTATTTGGTCAAAGTCCTTCTTTGATGTCAAAACAACATCCAACTGTCAAACCTTATCAACATAAAAACACATTTGCATAACCACGATAAATGCGTCCATCATAAATGTTGCATGCTTCAGCCTAATGCTAATTAATCACCTTGAGAATATGATGGAAAGAAGGAACATATTTGTTGCACAGCAGGACATCATTTCTTCCAGGGTACCTGATAATCCTCACACGTCTAATAGCAATAACAGCACTGTTAATAGACAACATTAAATTTGTTTCTATAATATAATATTCCTGCGCCTCTATATGTTACAAATTCCTACTACCTTCCTCTTACTGCATAACACAATTTCTCCATTCACCCGTTACGTATTCTAAACAGACATGGCTACAAGCGCAGTGATGGGTTTTGCATTTCCCATTTCACCTTGCTAGGGTTACAGTTTGATTTACATTGTCGCTGTGGACAAGGAACGTTCAAAGTTGTGGTGCACAAAGACGTCTTGGATCTCACAGGCCACCCGCTGCTCACCCACAAATGAGAATCTCACTGGCGCTCTTGCTACAAGTTTAATCACTACTGTTCCAACTATGGGAACCTTATCCACAGAAAATCATTCCTATATCAAAGATAAAAGCTGTCTGTTGTGTAAACTCATTCTATCATCTGTTTCTGATAAATGTGTCACAAATATTAAAGGAGTAGAGGAGAGGATGGGGGTGAGAGAAGATGAAAGCTGTCTGTGACCTCTCACTTGCGTGTATGCGCGTATGTCGAACCTTACATAGGAATCGTAACACCAAAAGCTGATGCAATTTTCGTGATGTTAAATTACTTTCCTAGCTTCATATGCAGAGAGAACAACAAGCAGGCCATTTGTAGTTAGATTTTCCTGAAATGTGTAAACACGATGGTTATCAAAACATTGTTTACTTGGGTGACCTGTCCGGTCTACACAAATATGCTTAAATCCAATACATGTAGTGTTTTTATGTATTCATGACACAATGTAACATTATACAAAGTGCATTATACTGTCAATAGCTATAACGGGGCTCAAATAAATGCCCTCATTTCCATTCACCGTTTCTTCTTATAGCAAACTACTGAATGTGACTTTACTATATAGTGTAGTACTAGTTAGTAAACGAGTCAGCACTTTTGGACACAGTATGTGCATGAATGTGTAAAAATGCCTTTGTCGTTTATATTCTCGTGCGTCTTGCCAGTTCACTGCAGCGAGGTGTCATGAGCACACACGGAAATTCGTTCTCTGTCTTTCCACCCTGACAGCAACTCTCAGCTGTTGTATGAGGAAAATCTGTTGCCATTATGCTGACGCTTACATCATTACTAGCCCCAGATGGAATCTGCTGATATTTTTCAAAATGTTCTGCATTGGTTTGGGGGTAGCTGAGCGTTAATCAGATTAGCCAAAATATTTAATAAACAAACATGCTAGGCTTGGGGGTTGCGTATACAACGCTGTCTTTAAAAAGTAGGTCAGATTTTATCACACGAAAAACATTTTTAATAATCAGATTTAAACTTATTGTGGACCTTCTTCGTCCAACCAATATACTTCCTAAAAAAAATTATGTATCTTTAGATCTGCACACACATCGTTCCTCTGCAATGTAAACAAACCAGTGACTGTTCACCTTTGAGATACATCAGAGGAAGTGCGATCAGGATGTTTGGCGGAAGCTGTAGAATACTGCTCATAATTTTATAAATGACGTTCAGTTTACATTTACCACATTTACATTTAGTCATTTAGCAGACGCTTTTATTTAAAGTGACCTATAAATGAGGTAAACAATGGAAGCAATTGGTACAACATAAAGACAACAACATGCACAAGCACAGTAAAACTGGTCTCATATAGCCTTCCACAGTAAAGCTACGTTTTTTTTTTTTTTTTAAGAGAAAGAGATAGAAGTCAGAACTAATCGGTCAGGTGCTGACGGAAGAGATGTGTTTTCAGTCGATTCTTAAAGATGGCTACAGAATCTGCTGATCTTTTAGCAGCGGGCAGATCATTCCACAAATGTGGAACTTATACAGAGAAGGTACGTAATAATGATTTTTTTCCTTTTTGGTATGGCACTACAAGACATCGTTCATTTGCAGAGCGTTAATCTGGCGGGTACATAAGCCTGTTTTAGCGAGTGAAGATATGGGTGTGCCGAACCAGTGGTGGTCTTCGGTTCATTGAAGACCACTCTTGTCGCTGCATTCTGGATAATCTGTAGAGGTTTGGTTGTGCAAGCTGGAAGTCTAGCCAGTAGCGCATTACAATAGTCCAGTCTGGACAGGACAAGAGCCTGGACTAGAACTTGCATGGCATGCTCGGACAAGAAAAGTCTAATTTTCCTATCGTTGTAGAGGATGAATTCAGGACCGGGTGGCGCTGGCAACCTGATCTGTGAAGTTAAGGCGATCATCGATTACCACTCCCAGGTTTCTGGCCGTTCCGGAAGCCGTGATGGTCGATGAGCCTAGTTGAATGGAGAGGTTATGGTGAACCTTATTTCAAATAACAATCGATTTGCTTCACAAGACAACGATATCTCACCAGGAGGCCTGGGGATCACCCTCGAATGGCCTGGGTTACTAAATAAACAACAAATTTGAATTCTAGGATGAACGGTTTAGATACATCAGCGTCATTTCACCTGTCACTCAGGTGGCCACGCCCTTGATTATGTAGAACTTTAACCTAAGACTAATTTAAAAGGATAAATGATAAAAAAATCACACCCTCACAGTTGTTATGAAGGACAAAATTTGCTATACATACCAAATCCACTTTTTGAACCAGGCTGTAATTATTTTTAATATAAATAAAATTATTGTAATTATTGTATTTTTTTCTGCTGTGAAATCGAACATTTTAACATGGGGTGTCTGTGAAATGTTGTTGCCAGTGGCTTTGGGATGGGCTGTTTCTCTGACTAATGTTGGAGCTGGAAACCTGACTACGGACTTCATCTCAAAAGTGTGAAATGAAAACGCTATTAGAAAACCAAACTAAAATGAAATGAAACCATAATCTTTGTGACCTAATGTGCAATACAGTATGATAGTCCAACGTGCTTTAAAAAAACTGATAAGCACTGATGTGACTTTAAAGAGCATTCATGGGCTGCTGCAGTGATTCATTTTTTAAGACAAAAAAAAACATTGATCAATGCCGCAAACTACCACAAGTATCAGATGTACTGTGATTGAAATTCTAGACCGATCACACCACGAGTGCCTTCATTGAACCTCCTACTGTTTGAAAGGTTCACCGTAAAATGTGATATTGGACTATACGCCCAAAGGGGAAAATATTGAAAGGACAAAAAAATGAATACCTTAGTGAGAAGAGCCATTTTAATATCAGACACCCCTGAGGTCTCACCATCAACTATTAAATGAATCTTCTTCAGCTAATTAAAGATAGGAGGAAAAGCTTTTCATGGAGAAATTAACACTCACCAGAAGCACAATTCTCACAGATGGGTCTTGACCATCTCAACACTGTCTTTCACATACAATTTTGCCATTTATTTCTGCCTCTGAGCTGTAATGATCCAAAGAGTGTTCGTATCACAGCGGGGTGCAGAGAAACACTGCTATTTTGGGTGAGGAAGGGAGGCTTGTACTTAGAGATGGAAAAGCATTAAATTACACTGCAGAATCAATGCCTTGAGAGATGCCAGCTTGGCAAAATTCACAAGAGGAGAGGATGGGATTCTCAGTAAGCCACGGATCCATATAATCCTGTTGAATTTTAGGCAACACCTCACTCAGTTCATGCTACTCTCTATATATCTGCCCCAATCATTAAATTCAATATCACCCACATTGTGAAAATGAATGCATTCTTAATGATGATAATCTTTGGATTTGTTTATGCAAATCAGTTTTGCTAAAAAATGATAGAGACAGAAAATAGCAATCTATTTTACAGGCTCACATGCTCGTGCGGTACAATCCTTGAGAGTGAGAGAAACAGATTTATTCTATAATTGTAGAGAGATATATTTAAGCTAGAGGGATATGTGCAACTAACGCAAGACACTTGAAGTACGTATTTTCGTGATGTGTTTGACAGGACTAGATGAATCCTCGCCTCAAACTTGTTTTATAAATCCTTAAAAACCCATTTTGTTCCATCAGGGCTATTTAAAAACAATTAAAGTTTCTACATTTGCATTAGCAACTACACTCTCACACAAAGGGATGAAAAGGCAATATCAATTTACAAATCAAAAATATATCAAAAAACACAAAAAGTATTTTTTGCATTCATTTGAAATTGTTACACTACTCGCAACTCATTAGAATGGTAAGCAGCTGCTTGAAGTAAGACAACATGAGGCCAACAAGAATAACACGGCATTTCAAAGCCCTCTGAGGTTTTATCTAACCTTAACCTCAGATACAACATATTAGAGCCCTTACGACTGCAGCCTTATCTGTACTGAACAGACAGAAGGTGGAAGAGAGCGAGGCAATGGAGAATAAGTCAACCATTCAAGTGGGATCACAAACACCGCAGGCCCCTGTGTTTTCTTCTGTTTCTGATAGATTACACTTAAAAATATACAAACACCAGTGCTGTGATTACTTACACATACAATTTAGACTGTTTGCCAGCCATATCCATATAAAAGAGAAAGAATAATGAAGCCAGCTATAACAGATCTGGGGGTAATATTCCCGGTTACGTCCAACATTACTTCAAAGAATGTATTAACAACTCACTTCCAAAGTAATCCCAAAGCAATGACTGAAACACTCATTACATCAATTATATGTATATTGTGTACTGCTGTGACTCTACAGCCCCATCAACTGGTCAAAGAATAGGTGGTAACTAGAGATCTATTAGAACATTTACATTTTTAATTTAAGTGCCATTTAGAATCAAACATCTCTCTCAGTTCAATTACACAGCGCTCTTCATTCCAAATTAATATTTTAATTTAATCCGGATTTAATTTAATCCTTTTACTTATTGCATTTTTAAATCAAGAGATATGTTTTTTATATTGCTGCCCATCATGTTTCAATTGCCAGAGTCAACAAAATCATGCAGTATTTATAAAAATGTTACCAGTTGCCTAGAGAAACCTCTTTCACCTACTGACATTATGGACCGTACTGAGAATCTTCATCTTTAGGATTGTTTCCCATTTCCACCTGAAAGAAAAAAAATTAAGATGCTTTGTTAAATAAAAATACATAAATGGTTTAGATGTTCTGATGAGCAGAAAACAATGATGAAAACAATATTATAATAAAAATAGTATAAACTATTTGATTTGGTCTAGAACAATGACAAGAACACACAACAAAACAATGCAAAAACGTTTATAATAATACATATTCAACATTCAATATTTAAATGATTCAGTTGTTTAATTTCTTTATTTACTATGATCATAGTTAACATTTTCTGAGTTTGATTCTCTCTCAATGAGATACATTTCCTTTGCAATGTTTCAAGAGAAGATTATTTTGTGTGGGCATTCGAATTCAATCATCTCATCTCCAGTTACTGTGCTTCAACCTGCATCATTAAAGGTCTACTTCCTTTTTGTTGCTAATTCAGCAGAGATGGAAGCAAGCTGGCAAACTCAGTGCCATATTTCTGGTCGCTCGAGTTTTGCCAGAGGCCATCATTCTACATTAATGGTGGTTGCTGGGAGTCGGGCAGGAATGAACCCAAGATACGCAACAAAAATATGGAGCTGCCCCAGGGTTGACTTTCAGTTCAAAACACAAATCAGTCCATGAGCGGACAGCTGGCACATGCAAGGTACAGTAGCTGCAGATGTGGCATCCTTTTCCTCATTATCAGAGTCATCATTGGTGCATCATTGACCTTTAGGTCTTTAGAGACATGAATTGTCCCATAAGGTCTGTAGACCTACTGCAGGAGGAGGACTCCAACTGTTAGAAACAGCTAAACTGTTTTCCTAATTGAGTGTGTGAAGTTTTGCTTCATACTTGTAGAAGTTCAGATCAACCTTTGTTGACTGCTGGTTCAACACCATGAAATGGTCTGAAAAAAACTACATTTTTGTTTTCAGACAGAAGGCATAGGAGATCATTCACTGAAAGAATCCTGTAGCCTATTATTTAACGTAATCTTCACTCATAGAGTATTGGCTATAAGAGCTTGTGTGAAATAAATAGGATTTTCTGAGTTGAGAGCTGACAAAGGTTAGAATCATGCAGCTGTTGACACACTTAATGTTAAATCTTGTAAAAAAAGAAAATGCATGTATCTTATAGAGTAATTTTGACTGTCATTTTATACAACGATAACAGCAAAAAAATGATACTTAATACAGTGTTTTTATTACATTACTTTTAACAGATATTAATCATTCTTTTAAGAAGTAGGTCACAGTCTGTTAAATCATTACTGAGGGATTTAGTCTTTTTAGGACATCTGTTGACCTTCAAACTCTCGCTTTCAAGCAATTTTTATAATTAGCATTGTTCTTGGCATTATTTTGAAAGAAATAACATTTCTTTTTAAGGCAAAATAAACAATTATGTCCTCTTGTTAGAGCTGTTCAGTTACCAAACCTTTTTTCAAAAAAAAAACTGAGATCTTCAGATGGCAGATCTATCGCACTAAATGTTAAGTCTCACACCAAACATTGATATTTGATCGCAGATTTCACCATGATTCAGGTGACTGCTGTGTAAACCCTTTACAAACACAGTTTTACAGTCAGTATTCAAATAAAAGTGTGACATTATTAACTGAAAACCTCAGACATCTGTTTAACAGTTTGAATATTTATGCAAGCAAGATATTGATAAACCTTGTATAATACAGAAACGCGATTGTTGTAGTAATCAAGCATATTTTCATTATTTTATGGCATTTTGGTAAGACGTTAGAAAAATAATGGTTTTAACTGCACTTTTAAATACATTTGTAACTTTCGATTTGTGAAGAAATACAATACTAGAAAAATTCAGCACATTAATGCATGTTAAATGTTCTATAACCGTATAACCATAGTAATGGTACATAAAGAGAGCAGAATAACATTAATTCTTAAGAGGCAATTTAGCATCCATAATTTACGACGGCAGGTCTAAGGAGATTAAATAAATATACCATAAAAGGGTTAGATTAACCCTTTATATAACCCTTATGCTTTATATGCTAAAAGAAGCATTTAGGGAGAATCAGCAGCACAGACAAAAATGTATCGTCATGGTCAAAAAAATAAATAAATTAAACAGACAACATTATAAAGATGCGTTGTACACAACAATGACTGTGTTGATGTTTATAGTATTAAGATGCAATCAATCATTTTATTGCTTCATGAGTCCCCAGTGTGTCAAGGCACATTTCCCTTGGAAAGGTATGGGAAATTTGTTTCAATTTTATGTTCAGCCATTTTAGATGTTTAAAATGCTATAGGACTCTGCTGACTATATTAAAAAACAAGTCTGTTAACTTCTCTGAATGTTTACCGGTTTACAAAAAAGGCTGCAATATTACCATAAAGATATTGATGTTTGCTTATAGATTCCTAGAGATTTTGGTGAAGTCACTTAAAGTTAGTAGTGTTAGATCTGTCTGTGCCCTCAGTGTTTTTAATAACTGTTTCAGGGCCGTCCTCAGCCCCTCCTCTAAACTCTAACACCCTCCTCTGGTGCACACAGACTCTTTATCAGGTATTATTGTATGAGGGCAAATCCATGAATAAAATATGCCAGAAACTGTATATTCATTTTAATGAATAATGTAACAGAAAATCCAATATATCTTTGCTGTCTATTTCTGGTTAGAGCAAAGCTTTGTCACAACCTATATGTACTGCTTCTCTTTCTGGTTTAGCATATACAGAGGAAGGAAAAATGATGTTTGATAATACTAAAGAGAATACAATGTTGTAGACCAAAACACCATTCACTTGAATATTTTATTATTAAACATGACACAGTTTTGGAGGGTAAGATGTCTTTGCATCTTTGTAAAACAGAGTTCATAGATCCGTGAAAGTACAGTTTAGAATGAATAATCCTCAAATATAAAATTTTTACTAAATAGCAGTTTATATGTTGTAGTACTAATGTTAAGATCATACAAAAGTTCAACCTGAAAAATATGTTTTAATAACCAAAAAAAAAGAATGCAAAAAAAGAATGAATAGCTGCGCTGTTCCTTTAAATAAAACAAGAAATCACGTGACAAAACACGGAAGTCCATAACTGCGCATCAAGGCACATGACAGTCTGTAAACTTTAAGTATGCATAGAGGATTTGCTTATTGAAGGAAATGCATTCGAGTGTACCATTATGCTCAAAATATTTTGCATCGTTTGTTTGCTACCTCTAACCCAATCATCTCTACCTTTGGTGATCAATACTTGGCAGTTTGAAGATGCAACTAGCGCAGGTAATGAAAGAACACTATTTCTATGGCTGATCGACCCTCGCGCCTCTGCCTCGGTGTTATTTTATCCGGTAGAACCTCGAAGGCATGTCAGTGCAGACTTTAATCTAAAGTGCGTTTGTCTCTCTTTAGCCTGGAGCGCACTGCAGAAAGGAGGCTCGGTGGTGGATGCGGTGGAGAGGGGCTGCGCGCAGTGTGAGCTCGAGCAGTGTGACGGCAGCGTTGGGTTTGGCGACCACCCTGACGAGCGCGGAGAGACTACATTGGACGCTATGATCATGAATGGGTACCGTACTCTTTTCAATTCAGCATGGAAATCATCAATGTGCATTCAATTATTAGATATCCGACATAAACTTAGGAATTCTCTGTGTGCAATTTTAACCGTTCTGTTTCCCCCCGAAACGTCTTGCGTTTAGAGCGACAATGGAAGTGGGCGCAGTGGGAAACCTCCGCAGGGTTAAAAATGCTGTGGGTGTTGCTCGGGCAGTAATGGAACACACAGAGCACACTTTCTTAGTGGGTGAAACAGGTAAAAGTACTATACATATATTGGCCACTTATATCTGCTTTAATGCAAATATCTAATCAATAAATCAACTTCCAGCAATTAAATGCGTAAAAGCATGCAGAGGATCGTTCAAATGTCAGAATTGTGCTCTTTTATGAGGTGGTTTGAGCATCTCTGAAACTGCTGGTTCAGAATTTTTACACATAACAAGCTCAAGAAATCACAAAGAATTGTGAAAAAGTAAAAAATATAAAACTCAATGGGTGGCATTTCTGTGGAAGCAAACACCTTAAAGGAAAGTATCCAAAAGAAAATACTGGTTTAAGGTAACAGGAAAGCAACACAGAAGTAATGGTGGGCACAGGCCCACCAAAAGCAGACAGTGATAGATTGAAAAAATGCATGTTATTACAATCTTGATTGTAGGGCTAGAATTGAAAGATATTTTGAGATGTCTCTGTACTTATTATATTAATATTTGCGCTTATACAAAGAAGTCAATGCCAGTTGTTTGTTCAGTGTTCTTCAAAATATCTTCGTTTCATGTTCTGCAGAAGCAAGTCATACAGGTTTGGAATCCGCATTTTCTGCTAGCCATATCAACCATTCATTTCTCTAAAATATGTGTAGACACTGGAGTCCCAGTTTAAAGTCTAGAGCACTTTACATTTTGCTTCTGCTATACATCATTAAAGCAGGCCAACTCCATTAATTCCATCTGTTCTCTTAATTAAAAGGAATTATGGAGTATTAAAGCAACTCTTTCTCAATGCAAGGCTGCCTTACTGCATGCGTAATATTCACAAACAATGAAAAAGCTGAGTCAGCCTCCCACTGCTCCCATTTTTGCTATTTTCAAAAATAATGTTTATTTAAAACCAGGTCTGTATGTGATTTAGTTGCGGAATAAAGTTTAACAGAACTAAAAAACAAAACAAATTTTCTGTTTTTTTTTCATACAGCTTCAATCTTTGCTGAAAACATGGGCTTCAAATCTGAAGACTTGTCCACTAACAAATCAATAACTATTTTCTCTGAGTGGTTGCAGCACAATTGTCAACCAAACTATAGAAAGGTGAGTTTTTTTTCCCAAAACCAGAACTCCAGTGTAATCATAACCCCAGGGTTTAGCTTTTAAGTTCCTAAGCACCTTTTGCAACATCAAACATTGGTTTAGAAGCTGATTCGTGGTAGATAAGCGTTTCGTATACTTCAAATGTACCAAACACCTTTGAAAGATTTTTTGTAAAAAAAAAAAAAGGATAAAAACATTCAGTCATTGTTACGGTTAGGACAAGCACGTCTTGTGCTTTACGAATGTTTCGAAGTCTTGTGCAGTGATGTTCAGAACGGATATTGGTGTAATCACTGTGAGGACAATATGCAAAGTGAAACAAAGCAACAATGAATAATGCATTGGGAGCTTTATAAAGAATACAACAGTTGATTCCAACATTCTGATACTGGCACAGTCAAAGCCCTATGGAAATGCTAGAAACAAAACTCTGAATATATTTCTTTTTGTGTATTCTCATACACAAGCATATGAAACTGTGGATCGGTTCTTGTCCAAGTTAATCAAACCTTAAAAAATTACAGCATTTTCACAGCTTGGAAAACCTTTAGTCGGATAAGACAAATCAAGGACTGATATGAAAAACAGATCTTTAAAGCCTTCAAGTCATAAAACACAACTTTGTTTTCGGTTTTGTTTCCACAATATTCAATCAGAGTCATGAATGATCTTTTTGTATTTTTATTTTCAGAATGTTTTTCCAGACCCTACCAAATATTGTGGGCCATACAAACCCAAAACCAACCTATGGAGGTCAAAACATCAAAAAGGGAAAATTGACCCTAGTGCTCATGATACAATTGGTAATGTTCCTGTTAACGTTAGAACTACTTGTTTATTGTAAAAAAAAAATTATCAAGCTCTTTCGTTTCATTTTGTTGTGTTAACAGAGCCCAGTGTTAACATTAAACATAGCAACAAAACCTAATAGGTTTAAAAATCATTGTTTTATTATATGTATTAGATAGACTAAGTGAAGTGACACTCAAAATTTATTTGGATTAGGAATGATTGTGATTGGTAAGAACGGACAGGTGGCTGCTGCAACATCAACCAACGGCGCAAATCATAAAATACCTGGGTAAGTATGAAAAAAGTATTTGGTTTCCTATCATACAGTACTGTCGCACCATGTCTACACTGGACGTGGCACAACAAGAGACACCCATTATAATTGTACACTTGTACACACTGGATGCGATGCGACAATCTCATTAGAACAAGCCGTGTGTCGTGTCACGTCACCCCTGGTGTGCAGACACAGTGTCAGACTTTTTTTGTGTGCTGTTCCATCTAAAGAGTTCTACTAAAAAACGTGCATGTTGATCTGTATAGACGTATGGGTGATTCACCAGTGGCTGGAGCTGGAGCTTATGCAGACAGCACAGCAGGAGGAGCTGCTGCCACTGGCGATGGAGACATCATGATGCGTTTCCTCCCTAGGTAATCACCCTTCTTGCGAGATTATTAATTCTTTTAATAGCATCAACAAACGCTATGAGCTGCCTTGATATATTCAGTTTGTGAATCCCTGATTTTACACTTTATGTTTATATTCCTAACGTTCATTTTTATTCCTAGTTTTTTAGCTGTTGAATTAATGAGATCTGGAAGTGAACCCACCATTGCCTGCAAAACAGCCATCTCTCGAATAAAGAAGCACTACCCAAATTTTTTTGGAGCTGTTATTTGTGCCAATACTACTGGTGGATACGGTAAGACAATGTCTGTTTATTGATCATTTTGTACACCCACTCTGAATATGAATAAGATGATCATTTAAGTTGTTTATTTAAAGGTGCTGCTTGCAACAAGCTGCCTGAGTTCAGTCAGTTCTCCTTCATGGTGTTCAACTCGCTGACAAACAAGCCTCTACTGGAGAAAGTGGACTGTTTTTAATGACACAAATCCTGTTGATTTTTATTGATTGATATGCGTCTTATGATCAAGCTTTATATGCACTATTTTTTTATATAAAAATGTGATTAAACTGCTGTTAGATCTAACAACAATAATGAATTAATGCATTTTTAAAATTTCAATCCATTTATTTCATTAAAAATGTATTACTGTACAATGTACACACATTATCATTTTTACTTAATAAATCACCTAGTACATTTAGTTAAGATTGTGGATTCAGCAGCCAGGCAGATTGGAGATGCCCGGGCCGTTCTCAGCCCACTGGAAAAAGTTACATTGCTTCCCCATTTTAACTGGACATGTGTAGAAGTTGCGCCCATTATTTGGTCCCAGTTTTAGAACGGTCTTCATAAGAGTTCGTTTTCCATGATGACACATGGGAAAATGCAGGTCTGCCCACTGTTGCAAAAATCACACTTGAAATCAGCACAAAATAACTCTTTAATTTGATACATAATTAAAAGATTCCAAATAAATGTGTGATTATACTTTTCAATTTAACAAATAGTTGAAAACATAAAAATATGTTTTGTACAGATACTAATTAAACCTGGTAATCGGCGAACCTTGAAAACTGCTTCTTACCTCAAAGAAGTTACACTGAGTCTCCCTGGGAAGGGAGCAGGTGTAAAACTGTCTGCCTTTGTTCTCTCCGTCCTTAGTGACCACCCTAAGGGCACACGATCGGTGATGACTTTTGCAGCAGGGGGTTTTGGAAAAGGAGGCATCATTACTCTGCGTGCCCCTGTGTAATTTCGGCAAGATAAGAAGCCACTTACTCCAAAATCACAAGCACTTCACATTTTTTCCAACCAGTTTAATCATGCCCAATTTTTATCTGCAACACCTGAAACTCTTTACGCTTTATAGATGAATTTAGTTATCACTACTTCACTAAAACATCTCATCATAGCCTAAAGGCCAATCTAACTGGCTTACCTCCCAGAGCAGGTGGGCTGCATGCTTCCTCCAGAAAGCTCTCCGTTTGTGGTTCTCATTCTCTTGTTAGGCTGACTGTGGTCTGCTGGAGATTCTCTTTTATAGCGCTCATTGCCTTCGAATTCTATCCCCCTATTACGGTGACTCTTCTGCTGCCAGTCGCCAAGCGGGCTCAGACCCCTCGCTGTCTCTGGACTGTTTGTCTGGTTAATGGCAGGACTTAAAGGAGAGTCAGGTTTTGCACTGAGGTTGGTTAGAACTAGAGTGGTGGTCCCAAATGCAGCCCTGCGATTCATCTTCACTTCCTGCAGGGGTTTGCAGAAATTGTTGCAGGGGTAGCGGATCAGGTCTCGACTCATGGGTGATTGGCTCTGCTTTGGGGGCTCTTTAGAGACTTCGAAAAAGTTATTAAGTGGTTGTTAGATTGGATTTGGGTAACATCTGTTCGGCTACAGTGACCTATATTTGGAAGTCTGTAGTTGCGTCTGAAACTTACCTTCTGGTCTGGGACTCATACAAGCTTCACAGGATTTGCAGCTCGGGAGGTTGATTAGAGTACAAAGGGAACACGTCCATTCCTCTTCCTCTCTCTTTGCCACACGATCATCGCTGCTCGATTCACCCTGATATGCCCATCCAATCAAACTGTTACGAGTCGGGAGTTTACTGTCAAGTTGGAATACAAGATTACAAGTTTAGATCTCCATCTGTAAGGGTGTGTATGTAAGATAGTGTGCAGCTCACCTGATGTTTACTTCACTTGGATCACCTGACTGACAGCGCTGACAGAAGTATGTCATCCGGCCATTGTCTCCCAGTCGACAGACAGTGACAGTTCCACTGCATTGACCGCAGTGTGGACGTTTGTACACTTTGTAATGCTTGTAAAGTGGTGATCCATTCTTTCTACACTTGATGTGTGCAGGGAAAAAGTAACATGTAATGATGTAACAGAGGCTTTAGGACAAATCTCAAAACCCTTCCAGCATTCCAAGTCTTTTTTTAGAGGAGAAATGGAAAGAAAATATAATCAGAGCTTAGAAATGTGCCAGTGTTCACTAGCAATTTTCTTTCCATTTTCTACAGTTCTGTTCATTTTGTTATGCACAAAAAATTGCCTCTAAATACAGATTTTGACCTTAGATATAAAATATGATATAAATTGACATTAATAAAATACAATCATCGCCAAAAGTGATGACTGTTTTAAAATTGAAAAATTCACTTTATTCAAAGGTATATTAAAAACATTATTTAAAAGGGTAATATGGCGATACGTATTTTTCTGTGCCTTTCGAGTGTTATAAGTTGCCCATGCATGTTTTAGACACGTAAAACCTGATGTTCCAAATAAGGTAAGAGGCGTTACTTTCCATCACATGCTTGAAGTCTTCAACTATCACTACGCACTGGTTAACTGGCCAATCATAGCACACCTCGCTTTTCAGAGCGATGAAATTTGTAAAAAACAGTGCGTTTCAGAGAGGCGGAGCAAAGAGGAGATACAAAAATACAGCATTTTTTAACCTTAAATCATGTATACACATTGCATTAAATCTAAACAACAAAGACACAATAATATTAGTTTTAGAAGTGTCATTTGACCCATTTAACAGCTTACAGAGTATATGCCCAGCATGGCAGTTAAATATTACTACACAAGACAAACGAGATCCGTACTAGGGGTGTATTCTAACCGAATTGTCACAGGCAACATTCCAAATATAGTCATCAATCCTATGCCCTACTCCCTTCGAAGACGTTTTTGAAATATGCTACATAATGTATAAACACTAATATATAAACTTTTAAAAATATAAAAAGTATTGTTTATTTGCAAACAATAACTTATTTGCTTATGTTATGCCATTAAAACATCTGCTGACGGACAAATTACTGAAGCTGAAGAAAAGGAGGAAATAACGTTGCTTCCTTTGCCAAGTGCATCCCAAATGTCTACATAATGGCATGTAAATCCCCTGTTCAGTAGGGGGAGTAGGGCATAGAAATGATTGTGACGGTTTGGTACGAATACGCGTACCATTACACCCCTGATCCTAACAGATAATAACCGAAACAATTGTAGACAATTTATGTTCTATTTCCTGCAACCTTTCATCTATGCATTTTTTTGTATATTAAAGCCCAAATAAAACCCATGCTTCTTGATATACTGTAGTTAAATATGCTGAAGTACATTTTTCATTTTGTGTCTTACATCTCATAATTTGATTTTTTTTGATGACTTATTATATTTTTATTTTGAACACTACCTTATAACCTTACCTTATAAAACAGGAGTGTGAAATCTCGTGTCATCTTCACCAGATGATGAATCTGTTCATTTGTCAATTGATTGACCTATAATAAGACATAAGATTTTATTAGAAAATAGCATTTCAAACCAAATATGGTTGTAATACATTCAAATAACTATTCTGCATTGCTAGTCTCTTAAAAAAGCAAGGTTACCTTGACAGAAGGGTTAAGACCACTGTCGAAAAGAGCTTCATTTTTAATTATGTTTCCTACACCAGGAAGGACAGCTTGATCCAAAAGCACATCACAGAGCATTCTCGCACTCTCTCTCTTTACAGCCTCCACCGCCCGAGAGAAACTAAACTTTGATGAACAGACATCTAGACCCTCCATGGCTCTTACTTTCTGCTTACAGTCCTCTGTGAATCTAGGAAAGCAAACAGAATTACTTTTCCCAGAATGGTCAGAATCACTGAAGTCTCAATGAAAAGCTGAAAAAGAGTTTGAGCTGTCTGATCATGCCGAGTTATGACGGTCGGGAATTTAATCCATCATGGCAAGCGTTTCTGAAGTGGTGAAGTCGTCTGTTTAAGAACTGCACTTAATAAGTCGACCTCTCAGATGTACATAAAGATAAAGTGTTTGACTGTGACAGACCTTCAATTTAATCCAGGATTAAATTCAACCTCAATCCTTATACCGAAATACTTGAAATGAAATGCAAGTTATATATCACTTCTGTAATCCAGCGTATTGGAAGAAAATGTACCTGATTTCTACAGTTGTGTCAAAGAAACAGACAACATCACTGCTAAATTGAACGAGCAGCGCTGGTGGTTTTCCTTTCATATCGTTTCTTTCGGAGGGATTTATCCTCAAGGAACCATTCATGCCAAAGTGCAACCTAAAGCAAAACACAATGCAAATATGAGAGTCTCAAAAGCTTGAACAATTGATACATATTCAGTCTTTTGTAATTACTCAATAAAGAGGATTTATTTTATTTTGAACGGGCAGATTTTTATTTGTATACCAATCCATGCTATAGCTAGTGAATAAGATTATCCCTATTATAAAAAAGAGTCATAGATAAAGTAATACAGAGAAGAACATGAACAACGTTCACGGTTATTAAACATTGTACTAATTTCTAAAACTTTTGCAAGTAGAATATCTGAATAGTCTGGGATTTGCATGACAATTCAGTTATGCAATGGAAGTACATCACATCAAGACACATCTTAGTGTTGTATATTATTTACTTTTCATTGATTATATATTATGTCATCATTTTCATCATTCTATACTTGCAGTTGCCTTTCCAAACTGTTATGGTAAAGCAAAATCTTGTCTATCTTTAATATATGCTTAGCACTTTGTTTGTCAATTCAATCTGTTTTCATGTGGACATAAGATGATCCTAACCAATCAAATGATGATTTACAGCAGAAAGTCGACTGCAGACGTTTTCTACTCACCTTAGAGCTCTACAGCCAAAATACATGAACATCTCTTTGCCCAATGTCTCCACTCCTGTGAACCCACAGCCCAAAATGGTCTGAAAACAACTCGAGCTGCTGTCAGCTGACTAAACAAAGTTAAAACGAGTAAACATTTATGATACAGAAGGCCTTATAGCACATTGACGCTCCCGCTTTATATAACAAGACTGTTTAAGTTACTCACTGGTGCATTTGTTTCATTTCTGCGAATGTCTACAACTTTCTGTCCCTTTTGAACTTTTGCACGAATCTTCTCTCCATTTATAGTGCAACCCGGGCCCTCAACCATGGCGATCTTTATTTAAAAGTCTCTGAGAAAATGATAAAACCAGATCAAATAGCTAAGTTTATCTGTGCTATTATATGTGAACAAGAAACCCGCCACTGAACTACACATGCGCGATGCGCGTGCTTCTTCTTCTTCTTCTTTTTTGTCAACGTTGAGGTGCATTACCGCCACCTACTATACTGGAGTGTTGACCGGAGCCAAAATCTACAAGATTCTAGAACCATGCGCATGCTTGAACGGAAGCTTGGCTTTCTTTAGTCAGAACAGACCAATAGAGAGAGTTGCGTCAACTCCAATGGAACAGTTTTTTTCACAGCAATAGGCCCTTTTCACATAAATCGGAAACTACGTCACAGCAGGGTACAGATTACATCCCATTGTAATAGAAGGCGATTTCTGTCATTTGAAGCTACTAACGTTTACTGTCTTTTTTGCAACATTCTTGTATATTGAACATGAAAATGAATATTTGTGTCTTTATCTGTTTTGTGCACTCAGACTGCTTATTAATTTAAGTGTTTTGAGTTTTTACAGGTCGCGTTTTATTTAAATGTGATCGCGTCACTGTATTATGAGAAATTAAGAACTTAACTTTAACAGGGAGTAAAACGGTATTAAGGTTGTTTAATTTTTTTATACGAAGACATTTATTCCAGACACGCTTGTTAGACTTGGATACTGTTTTTAACGAAACATGGTTTACCCTGTGTCGAACGATTCGATAGTCAAAAACCCGAAAGCATGAAAAAGGCTTGTGGCCGCCATTCATTGAGCCTCGTAAAAGCTACCGGAAGTTACTAGTAGAGTTAGTAGGTTAGTAGTTACTAGTTACTCTAGACTAAAGACTCATCTCTAGACTAAAGACTCGTCTTTTTAATCTTGCATACACTACACCTCCATAATATTAATCCTCAGAGGATTTAGGCTGCATTATTTAGATCAACCGGAACCAGGAACACATCCAACAACAAATGATGTACTTGTTGCATCAAAGAGTGCAGAACAGTACTCTACTCTCAGCCAGTCTTGTCTCTTTGTTCCAAGGTTACCGCAGGATGCAGTTCATGCCCAGACCTGATGGCAGAGCTGAGAATGGGAAGCGGTGACCTGACAAGTGCTAAGAGGATAGAGCTGGATAAAGGACACGACAACTTTGTTTTTCCTACAACATTTCAAATGCTATTAGATTGTTAATGATAATCTTTAATCCTTAATTTTTATATTTTTATTAAGCCTTGTTGTGCAAGCACTGTTGAGCTTGTGCAGAGGCAGCAGCTTTTGCCAGAGGGGAACTGGAATCCCCTGGTTGGGCCTGGGTTCCCCTGAGGTTTTTTTTCTCGATGGGAGTTTTGGGTTCCTCACCACCGTTTGCATATTGTTTTGCACTATCTGCCTGGCCGGGGGGGCTGCTTTAGAATTCATACCTGTATTAAATGTGTCTCATGTACAGCTGCTTTGTAACAATGAAAATTGTAAAAAGCGCTATATAAATAAAGTTGAGTTGAGTTGAGTTGAGAGTAACGCATGAAGCTGCGGCTAAACAGACCAATTGAGGTAAACGTTTTACCCATTTAAAGACGCAAGTCATTTAATGAATAAAAATGTAAGAAATAATGCATCTTAAGAGAAAACATTACTTCCTGGAACTATAAAAAGGCACCAGGAATCACATGACATACGAACATTTTTAACTTCCATTGTCGCGACTCTCTCTCTCTCTTACGGCTCTGGGTCAGTCAGAATAAAAGGGATACAAAAATATCTTAGTTTTTTTGTCAAAAGTGCATTTTTAAGTCAGTTATGTGTATTATGAAAATATCATTAAAACTTTCAAATTCACATAGAGTTTTGGATATGTAAACAATTGTGTTAATGGACATAATAAAATAAACATTCATCAAATGTATCAAATCTCTCTCAAAGAATTTATCAACAAAGTGTGAGTTAGGTATAAGCAGAGGTCATAAAGGAGCACGCTTATAAGTGTGATCAAACTAAACACTCTTCGAACATACGACGTATGCAATTCTACTGTATAGGCACTCAAGATTAATATGAGATTGGCAGAAACTGCATGTGATACATTGATCTTTAATAATTGGTAACAAAGAAAAAACAACAGCGCTCGCTGTGGCTCAGAGAAATTGTGGTTTCTGAAATGAAAATACAAGAATAGGCGTAAAATTTTAAATTAAATCGTTTTATTATTATATCATTACTATTACTCTATCATTCAAATCAAAAAAATCAAATTGTAGCGTAAGCTCCTCCCACTTGCCTGTCTTGGCATAAGCTCCTCCCACCTGCAGGTTTCCGTGCTGCAGCAAATTCTTCTTGGGATACTGGGGATCCAGGCTTCAAAAAGGCCTCAAACTCCTGCCCTGACCATCTCAAACCCAAAGCACTAACCACTGTACCAGTTGGACTATTGGGGCATTGGCTTGAAAGAGAACCCCATCAATGCTAAAAGGTACCAGCTTTTGCGAAGGGAACGCTATCTGACATCAAAGTCTTACTTTTGCACTGTTGAATTTCAAAACCTTAAGAAGGTTCTCAGACATTCAGGCTCATATCACTTAATCTTTCAAAGCTGGAAATCTTATTATGACAATAAAGAATGTTGCTGTCAGATAAGGTTCCCCTGTGTTCAATGAGTGAAAGTAAGGTAACGAGGCTTCATACCACTGACCTGTCCATCTCCAATCCAAAGCTCTTAACACTAAATCAATTGGCCTATTGAGTTGGCTGGCTTGAAAGTAAAGCCCACCAAGGCTAAAATTTCCCAGCTATTGCGGGGGAAACAGTATGTGACAGCTGATAATTCTGCCATGTGATGCCATGCTTGTACCTTGAGCTTGCAGAGAACTTCTGGTGGACTAAACTAAATGACAAAATGTTCTTAAAATGCTTTATTTTTATTTGCTTGTATATCCATTTGATGCATTTTAACAAATTGTCATGAGAACACTATAAATTATGATAAAAATGTATATTTAATAGTGTTAATTCACATTAATACAATAAATCAATTAATACTAATAATTGATATTTAATAAATACTATCGTTTGCATTACTGCATTTAATTCCTTCCATCCTCATTCAACGTGTGAAAATCCAGCCTACTTGTGTTGTAACATCCTCACAATCACAGGGCTCCGGGATAATAGGGTAAAATCTGGTAAAATCTTGTCCTCAAATCTCATTGGAGATGCAGTATAGGCCCGAGTGTATAGGGGGTGCTGTTGGGGTGGAACACACAATCTGTGTGTATATACTGCCCAAAACCTTCAAACACAGCCAGCCATGACAGAGACCACTGAGGAATACAGACCATTTGCAGCACTGCTGCCCAATGTTTACCTCACCATCCTGGCCCTCTTCTGCTTCAAACTATTTGTCAGAATTACCCTTAATTTACTCACACAGTTCTACATCATCAAGGGCAACCGCAGGGAGGCTGCCCGAATTTCAGCTGACTTCTATGGTAACGGTCAAGGTTATGGTAAGTACACATCCAGAAGTGTGGGTTTCCTTTTTTATCCAATTTGTACATGTTGGCCTGTTTGCATTGATATGTTTTGCTGATAAGCAACAATATCATTAATGGTTTAATGGCACTCTGGGATTTGATTTATACAGTATATATAGCAGCTGTCACAGCATGTGATAAGGGCCAGCCAGTTGTGTTATATCCACAGCAGGGAGTAGTTCACTTGTGATTTGTATAAATGTCAAACACCCATTCGAATGGCATCATCTTTGTATTCCAAGGCATGCTGTTATGATTTGTTTTTGTATGTTTTGTATCATGACAGGGTGCCCTGATCATGTGGCATTTCACTAATCATTTTACAGCTCATGGCTGCCAGGCTGCTGTTTACAGTGTTGTATAAATAGAATTGAGGCCATGGCATCTGATTCCAGAACTCCCCCATGCACATTTTGATTACAAAAAACCCAGTCATCTTTTGTCTAGCAAAAGTCTGTACAGCCAGACGTTTGTCTGCAGGATTCTGAGCAGGTCGTATAAACAGCAGCGAGGGCTTTTGGTACAAACAAGTTGTTTCACAGAGCATCTCAGAAAACTGTTTCTCTGAGTTTAAGATCAGGGACCAGGGAACAGAGTCAAGGGATAGTCACAGGGGATTGCCTTAGTCTGGCATTTACCAAGCAACTTAAGTAGGGCAACGCAGATGAAAAGAGCAGACAGTTTCAGTAACTTTGTAAAAGATTTTTTGAAGAGAATGATATAAGGAGAAAACATTTTCCTGAAGGGACGCAAGCTCTGTCAAAAGCGGAAGTCTTGCTGAGCTGGTTAACCAGCCAAGGTTGGTGCTTTGATATGTTTCGTGTGTACGTGGGCCGATTTACAATATCCTGAATGCAGAAGTGAGCTGTGTTCTTGAATTAATTGTTCTTGAATGTGAAACCAAAGAAGGGAACTAAAAGAATGATGTGTGACGAAGTCACAACAGAGGTTTTTTTATCTTATGGATGTTGAGAAGATGGTTGTGTCAAACATTTATTTGGCAATGAGTAGAGGGTTTTAACCTAGTTGTAGAGATAGATATTTCTCATAATGTACAGTAAGTTTGAGGTTTAGTTTTATGCTCTCTATCAGCAGCCTTACATACATTAGTTGAGTGAGAGATGAAGGGAGGTGACGATGATGACGTGTGGAATGCATCAGCAGTTATACTGGATATTGACTCAGGTGTGTAAACTATCATTTACTGTTATGATATTTTTAAATGGGGCTATAAATACAGTGGGTTCCACCGTCTAAGATCATATGTCTTGGATTTAGTGTCTTATTAGAAGTGAAAATAAATGTAAAGTTTTAATGCTTTTTTTCAAAACAAGGAAAGTTTGATAAAATGCGTTTGAAATATTCTGCGCTTTTTACTATTTAAATGTTAACAATCCATATATCATGGATAGCATGGTATAACATGAATAGTCCAGTTAGTAAACTGTTTGGGGGTTTCCCACACAAGGCTTGGATTAAGATAGTTACTGTAAATGAGTTACATTTATAGTTTCTACAAACGTGCCTTACAAAAACAAGACAAAATGACACGTAAGTATAAGTTATGTCAGAGCAAGACTTTTTCAGAGGGCTCAAACATGCATTTTAGTCTGGGACTATTTACAAGAACACTTCACCCAAAAACTAAAATGTTCTCTACATTTACTCACCAATAAGTTGTTCCACATCTGTGTACATTTCTTTCTTGACACAGAGAACACAGAGAAAGATATTTGGAAGAATGCTTGTTACAAATGTTCTTGGCCAGCACTGAATAGGCCAGCATAGAAGGAACAATTGCTTAATAAATTTGTTTGTTCTGCAAAACACAAAAGAAGATATTTTGAAGAATGTAGGAAAGCAAACCGTTCTGGGGCAATTTTGACTACCACAGTAATTTCTGTATCAATGGTAGTCAATGGTGGACAACCAAAAATTGTATAATGCAAAATTAAAGCATTTTCACTAGTGTCAGACTTTTACATCCAAGTGTTTAAATCCATTTTTAGGATGGTGCTCTTATTTCAAACAGCTCCAATATCGAATTCCTTTTTAGCAAATCACTTTTTCACTTTTCTTTAGGATCAAGGGCTGATCTCTCCCCTCTTCACGATGCTGCCAGCCAAGGACGACTGCTGGCCCTCAAGACCCTGATTGCTCAGGTAATATGCCTGTTTAAATAACATGTGACTGGTGTGCAAAAGACGATGAATTTATCATGTTATTATTAGAGACACATGCACTCTACTGGATTAAAAATGTAATACACATTTGTTGCATTACAAGAACTGCAAACCGTCATTTACAGTAGTAAAAGGGCACTACTGCCACCATCTGGAATTTAACAATCCTGCACATTGTAATGCAATACTCATATTTTTAATCTGTCCTCAGGGTCACAGTGTGAATGTGCTGACAATAGACCACATTAGCCCTCTTCATGAGGCGTGCATAGGGAGCCACGTTGCCTGTGCCAGAGCCCTGATAGATGCCGGAGCCAACGTTAGTCTCTGCAGGGCTGATTGGTAACATTTTCATTTGACAGGATTCGAGTAGCATTGGATAATGCTTGTTTTACTGAGATGTGATTTAATACAGTAAACTATACTGTATGTGCTTTATGCTATACAATTAGATATGAATTATTATTAAAATGTATTTAATTACATTGTATTCAATCTAAAGTTATAAGATTAAGTAGGTTAAATAAAACAATAGCCTAAACACCAAATCACCAGATAAAAGAGAATTAGGTATAAATATATATTCAGTTAATGTGTTTGTAATGTCTTCTCATATTGTTTCTGTTATTTATGTCTGTTTGCCCAGGTTAATGTGACAACGATTGATGGTGTGACTCCATTGTTTAATGCCTGTTCAGCTGGCAGTCTGCCATGTCTAGAGCTTCTCTTGCAGAGCGATGCTAGACCACAGGCCCTGGCTATATGCCAGCCTTCACCCATCCATGAGACAGTCAGCAGAGGTGGTTACAGGACTGGCTCTGGGGGCTCAGGGCCCCACACAACCAATATCATATCACTTGCTGACAGACACTTGGATTATTTCTAATGATGTTTATGTTTTGTGTTGTCATGCAAAAGGCCACTTCAAGTGTTTGGAGGCGCTGGTCGCGTGGGGTGTGGATGCAGATTATGAAATTCCTCACATGGGCACCCCCCTCTACAGCGCTTGTCGATGTAGGGAGTTCTTATGTGCCCGCAAGTTGCTTGATGGAGGTAAACATGTCCCAAAATTCACACAGCTATGTTGAGAAACAGTCATACGGTATCATATCCAGAACACTAAAACATTTAATGACTGGAGTCCTGCAACTATAGTAGGGTTTTATATTTTTCACCTTGATTTTTTTATTTGTATATTAAGTTCACACTTAAAGTGCGAATACGCTTCAGTCTATTATTATGATACTACATTTGTCATAATCACACCATAGGTGCAAACGTGCATAGAGGCACAAATATGGAGACTCCTCTTCATGCAGCTGCCCAGAAAGACTGTGTAAGCATAGTGAAGCTCCTGCTGGAATACGGGGCAGATATAAATGCACGTAACATGGAGTATAAACGGCCCGCAGAGGTTGCACCTCCAGGGAGTTTAACCGAGGGCTTCCTGTTGATTTATGAAGGTGAGTTATATGTACTTGTGAAGATATTTTGGCAAAACTTAATCACTGGTTTGGTTTAGAATGTATTTGAATCACTTTAATTTCATAACGTATAAACGTTACACATTTTCTCCATTAGATTTGATCTTTTTTGTTCCTTCTACAGCTATGCCACGTTCTTTGCATCAGCTGTCACGTCAGCAAATCAGGGAGAGTTTGGGGCGTTCCCGCCTTCATCTTATACCACATTTGCCCCTCCCTAAACCAATGAAGGACTTTCTACAATATAAATAATGCCATTGTCCCCACTGGCTGTCTATATTTTGATGTCTGGATTGACTTAAATATAATATATATAACCAATATCTTTTTGGTCTGGTTTGTTAGCAATATGTTTCTTGATACCTAAGGTCCGAATGAAGAAGCATGTTAATTTTAGTAGCCTATAACCTACAACTGGTACTGGTAGACCAGTCATTCATTCTAAAGCTATAGTGTAGATCTCATAGGCTATTTATTTGAACAGCAAAGGATATAGTCTATAACACTTAGTTAGACCTATTAAAATATTGTACATTTTGTACTGTAGCATAGCATTTCAGATCAAGAACAGCTTTCTCAAATATACTGCAGGTCCCACAGATCACATTTTACACAGTTTTGATAAATCTTGTTTCAACCCGTGAAAACAAACAGAAAAACTATCTATATTTTGTAGTCATACGTGCCTTTATGTTATTATTTATATTAAATAAAGACAGCAGTGCTGAGAGTTGTCAAGAGAAAGGAAGCAGTGAGGCCGTAAAGGTGTACTACACTGAGTGACCAGCGGGTGGCAGCACTTCAACTCCACCCGTGTTCATGTTCCCACGCAACAGTAAACAATGAGGTGTACGATGTTTTGTCCTCACTCCGACTAAATACAGTTTATGTGGTAAATATCACCTAGAAATGGCCTATTCACAGTCGCCAAAGAAGGCTGGTCTACCACGAGAGGTTCTAAAATGGCTGCAAAGTCTTGATTTGTCGTTTTCTCCTAAAAACATGCGCAGGTGAGTCGGTTAAGAAGACAACGGCGGCTTTGTTTTGAACCCTAAAACTAAAAGCAGTGGATCTTAATACATTTACACTTCTATGTAACTCAATTATACTTCATTTGTAAAGTGCAGTAGCCTAATATACCAGAAGAGTCCAATTTGTTGTATAAAGATTGCAATTCAATCCACATCCAATATTAATTTAAAATAGAATGAAATGTATTGACGATAAAACATTTAGTACCTCCATTGGTGAACAAGATCACAAGTTTTTAGTCATTGATGTTGTGAGAAACGTGTTTAAAAGTATAGTTCACCAAAAAATGAAACTTCTGCCATGAATTAGTCACACTGTTGCTGTTCTGAACCTTTGTTCGGTTGAACATAAATGAAGATATTTCGAAGAATGTTAGCAACCTACAGTTCTGGGGCGTCATTGACTATCAGGAAAAATGAGAATCCCTTTCCTAAAGTCCTCGAAATATCTTCTTTTGTGTTCAACAGAACAGTTAAACAAAGAATAATTGAATCTAACATTGTAGTCAATGGTGTCCCTGAACTGTCAGTTGCTAACATTCTTCCAAATAACTTTCTTTGTGTTCAACCGAACAAAGAAATTGCTTAGTAAATCATGACAGAACTTTCATTTTTAGGTTAAATGTTGCTTCATCAAACACTCACCATTTTTTGCTTTTGTCACAAACTCAAAGAGACTTTTCCAATGGATACCTAGTGGCAGAAATATTTTCTTGGTACTTCCCAAAGGACTTTCACATGCACTCATATGACAATGGAGCATCAGTGGCCACCAAGCAATCAAACTGGTCCCAGATTGACAAAGTGAGTCGGATAGTAAAACGACCAACGTGAAAACTAAATTTGAGTTGTATCTTTGTTGTTTATTTTGATATGTTTATTATCATCAGGCCAAGATTTCTCACAGGTACAATAAAGAACCACTTTCTGTAATACGACATTTCCTTTTAGTTTTTTGTGAAGCATTGCATTGGTCTGTCGAAAGAAGTCATAGACGGCACAATCCACAGTAAACCTGGTGCTGCAGAGCTCCTTATCCAGGACATTTACAGCATCCTGACCAACAGAAGGTAAGCTCATGCATGCATGCCCAGCTTATCAAATCAAAATCATACATTGAGTTATCTGGAAAACAGTTTTAGGCTGTATAAACATTTTCTGTGTATGTCCTAGCACATAAAAGTAATTTCTTGATTTGCTTCATTCATAGTTTAATGGGGACTGAAACGCATGCCCTGCATCCGCGTTTGCATTCTTTCCTAAATACTATCCAAGATTGGAAATAATGCCATGTGTAAAAAACATGGTCCAAAATGCAGATGGTATTTGATTTCAAGTGAGGTTAAGCTCACCTGTTCTCTGTTTGTTTTATGTTTCCTGTAGGATCCAAACCATCCAGAGGGTGGAGCAAGAATTCACAGATAAGGCCTATCAGGAACAGTTGCCTATGGTGGCCCGAGCCACGGCTTCAGTCGCCATAAAAAACAACCTGTGTCTCAGTGAGGTTATAGCAGAACCAAACATCATTGCCAACCAACTTAAAGCCCTGACTATCATACACAGACACATAGAACAGAGAAAAGAAGAAAGAAACCAAGACCCAAGTGAGTCATTTCTCACCATTACATCATATGATGAATCCTTGAGATATTTGTGTCATGTGAACGTATTACTGTAGAGTTTAAGCAATGTTTGGATGGATGATGTATTTTACTGTATATATTACAATCGTATATAGTAAAAGGTAAGCCTGACATATTTTTTCTTTGGCTTCTTGATAGATCGCTTCAATATTAAGCCCACTCTTGGAGAACAGGCTGTCAGATTGGCTTCACTTTTAGCTCACCAGAGCGAGCCAGAACTTCATATAAACTCCAGTCATGTGGCTTGTTAAGTGCCTGGGCCTCACGTGTAAGCCAACATACCTCATTTATCAAACATATTTATCTTGGTTTAGTCACAAATGTAAACTATTGTTAACATAACTACAAATTCATTGTTATTGAACAAATTAAGTGATGATGATGAGGACTGGAGACTCTTGCAGAAAGATGTCTATCAAAGATCTTTAGCTAAGTACTATGATCAGTTAAAAAAGTGTTGTGTTCTACAAGAGCTTTTTTTCACATTACAAGGTTCTAGAAATCAGCATTCATTCTTGAAATAAACTAACATGTCTATGCAACTTATAAATCAATGTACAGCCTTTTCTATTTTTCTACATAATATATACTTTCTTAAGCTAAAAAACAGTGTATACCAAGTTTAAAAGCATTGAAATCGGAATTTTTATGATATATTTTTAACCTTTTCAGGTCGCCATACATTTAAAAAAACTGCATATTGTACATTCTCCGAAACACTTCTATTTGTATACAGCACACAGATTCGGCACACCATCCCAACACTTTTCATCTAACTGTATCTCATACAAATGCTTGTTTAATTGGTCTCTTTGGAAATGCAATAAAAACGTCTGTAACCATAAATCCAGCATTTATCAGTTAAACCCAGCAGCTCCCATGGCCTATTGTTGTCTCTGTATTAACATGCCTGTGTCTTGTATAAAACAATGCAATCCACGTCTTCTTTCACCCGAGGATACAAATTAGACTTTCATTTAGCAAGCTCACAGCGAGACAGGCTGGTTTTAGGCAAGCTGCCCGAGTCCCTGTTTACCCCCTTTAGCCTCCCTTTACTCTCTCTTTACCCTACCCACATACACTGTCACACTGTTTCTTTCAATTCCATCACAGACACTCAGGAACACTCAAACGGTTACTGCCACTGTCAATACATAAAGCGTCTTTCGGTTGTTACCATGCATCTCAGACTCAATTCATTGCATAAGGTTGCCATGGATATCTAAAGCAAGCATACTGCTTTTCATGAATGTGCCCAGAAATTAACTTTTTAGACCTCTTGTCTCTCTCACGCTCTCTCTTTCTTTCTCATCCTCCTTCCTATGAAATCTTCATGTCGTTTTATGCTCGAAATGGACATTTAAAAAAAGAACAAAATAGGCTTTTGTGGAATAATATTCAACGTGGTGCAACACTGAGAGGTTTAACATCATTGCTAAAATCACTGTGCTTTGTTAATAATTCAACATATTAACCAACTCAGTTTTTAAAATCAACAGTAAAACAAGAATCAAGTCGAAACTGCAGTTTCAAAGATGCATTATTTTTATTCGATTTATTTGTTTATATTTAAGAACGCTTATGTAAATAATAAAATCTTGGCCGCTAGGTGACAGATATTTGTGTAATCCTTGTAAATATCCATGAAACGCTGTGGTGTTTGATTTGATTCATTCGTATGTGTGCATGCGTTTCCTCTTGGTAACATCTAAAGCCGGTTTCCATGGTAACAAGGCAGCTAGCGCTACAATCGAGTGGGACACGATAGCATTCGTTATAAGAATCTGAAAATACACACACACTCAAACACATGCATCCCACTGCCAACTAACTGCATGTAGACGGCTAGATGCCCTTGTAGAGGCCGCAAAGCCATCTGTTGTGTATTTTTTCATCTGGGCCTGCAGCGCATAACAGGAGGATGCGTGTATGTGAGAGTTGGAGGAGGGCTGTTCTGACTCGTGTGTTTATTCCAGACAGAAACATGATTAGCCAGAAGGGGGTTCGGGTGTTAAAGTATCGCTCATTAACTCTGGACTCCCCCTCCAAAACCCAGCCCGTACATACTGCCTACTGTATGCATCACTTTAACACATGCACTGTGCACATACGAACAGCACACACACTTGGCGACAGGCGCTAATGTCTCTCTCCCGCCAGTTCCCAGAAAAGCATCATCATCGGGGAACAGGGTGTGGCTGTTTACGTGCCTGTGGATAGACTCGCTGACATGTGACAATCACAGCGAAAGGCAGATTACTGTAAATGTAATGTAATGTTTTTCATATTTCAGATGCATTTTATGATCATATGGTTCTTTGAATATTATAATGCTTCTTTTACATGACTGCTGGTCTGTTTAGTGGTTTATAAATGAATAAATAACTGTACCTGTTGACGTCATTTAATGATATCAAATAAGATTTGGTACATTTAAGAAATGGAGTTAAAATGATCTGAAATTTGTGAAGAAGTAATATAGCCTATTTATCTGTTGATTAGATGATTCATTTTAAAAGGAAAAACTAAGTTGTTTGTTTGTTGGCTAAATGGATGTGGTTTGGCATGGTCGACTCATATGCTACAATTTATATAGGCCTACTTGATATTTCTGATGGATATTTAATCTGTGTATTATTAGTTTTCACTGTGCAGTTGTATGTGTTGCCTTGAGTGATTATAATGTGTGCACACAAAATGCGTTCATAATCCTCATATTACTAGTTTTACTGTATAAGTGTAAATTGTTAGTCTACATTTGGTCATTTATGGCTGCGCTCTGAAACACTGTTATATAGGCACTCAGGACAGGAATGTTAAACATGGCATAGCAGTATCAACACATAAGGCAAATTGTTATTGTCAGAGGACAAACAATCTTTTTGTGGAGTACATTAAAGAGCTCAGCCTTCAAAAACTTTACAAACCTAACCTAACTTTACAAAGCTTGTGTAAAAAGTGTTATCACGGCATAAGGAAAAAAATTGACGTCCATCCGAGCAACAATTTCTAAGAATAACGTAACGGAAGAGAGTCTCCCTTGTGAAAGGCCCATTGAATACTTTGAATAGCAGCTGCACCCCTCACCATCAAAATGTTATTATTAGATTAAAACTAGGAAAGCAGGTCAGTCTTTGCAATAATTTTAGAACTTAATGCTGGTCGTAGAGTTTAAATCTGTCAGCATTCTGACAAGACATATCTTTAAAATTGTTGGCAGCTGTGAAACCAGAGTGTTTGAAGGAACGGGGCCAGTAGGCAGAACAGTGTTAAACATTTTAGCACAGGCGTTATTAGGACACCATTTAAATACAAATGGCGTCACAGACGTACCAATTATGAAGGAAATGTACTCTGCTAATGCATAATTTGAGGTAAATAATAAAGTTGAAAATCTCTAAAACCCTAATGTGATGTGTACACTTGACTAAAGTGCTATGACAAGAAAATCCTCTTTTTTTCTAAAAAAAAATAATTGAACTAAATACTGCTTAAAGGCTTATATTTGTTAATTGTGTTTGTTCCATTTTATAAATGTCGTTTGAGGTCTGAGACCTTTCTCTTGATTTGGCAAATGAGCCAAATCATCATCATTAGCATTGCAGATTATAATGACCTTTCCATCCTTAATTGCAGTTCTTACGAATAATGTGTGACTTTATACCCATGTCTTTAATATTAAGTTCTAATTTATGTCACGCCAGGATGACTGTGAATATTTAATCTGCAACACACACATACAAAGCATCACATGAGCGTGCCATATGATGTTATATTAATCACATGCATGTATATTTCATCCATGTTGTTCACAGAAGCAGCGAAGCTGAACAAAACCCATCTTCAAAATTTCATCATCAGATTTCAGCCCCTCAGATTGAATGTTCTTTATATATGTGTGTATTATTTCATGTACAGTAGTCACATTTGCTGCAGTCACAGTGGAATTTTTCATTTCCAGCTATTTATTTTAGTTTAATACTGCAGAGCTGAAATGTAACCCAGCCTTAACCATTCTTGTGTACATGAGGGGTGTAAACCGGCTGGTTATATTGGCTTGTTGGTCGACTCCCCCAAAAAACCCACCTCTCTCTGTCTGCCCAGTGTGCTCATCCATGTTTTGGGTGGATGCTCTTGTTTTTGTTGTAGCACCTGAGGTCTTGTTACCATTTGAACACGTAGTGTATATAAATATTGTGCTCTGTATAGAAGTCTGAATGTCTTGACACACACTGGTTTGCAAAAGCCTGTGTTGAGATGCCATACTGAAGCTCCTTGCACAGAAGGGAGATCAACTGGAAAAAATCAGTGTTGACAGCAGCTCTCCTCTGTGAGGAACAGGGTAGTAGCAGGAGCGGGCGAGTGAGGAGAGGGAGGAGGGATCGAGAGTCTGAGAGCGAGAGAGAGAGGGAGAGAGAGAGAGAGAGAAAGAGAAAGAGAGAGACTTTTGCACGGACACCCAGCCACAACCTCTATTGTAGGTAAGCAGGCAAGGGAAGGCGTTTTAGGAGCGGAATTTAAACCCACGGGCGCAACACTGGTCACTGCTGTGGATACCCCCGAAATCGGCGGACAAGGAAATATGGAGGAGGATATGGATGAAGGGCAGACCCAGAAGGGTAAGGGAATGCTTTTTTCTCCCATCATTTTTTATCGTGGTATCTGGTTCTGTTGTTTATCTTTGTGCCTAATCCCCTCTGTGATTTCCATTGTCTCTGATTTTATGGATTATACAACGAGGTTATTAAAAGCATCACAATATGGGCTATTATTTATTTTTCCGTCTGGGGGGGAAAGCATTTTAAGCCATATCTTTTATTCACATTTTTGACGAATTTACCAATGATGTGTGCACATTGTAATAAAGTACATATTAAGATTATTTATTTGATTTGCTTTCAATTACACGGTGACTCGAAAAGAAACCGGGTGTTTGAGCGAATACGACCACTGTCCACATTCTACAAAAAATAGATTGAATTTAGATTGGAGAGCGATTGTGAAGAGGGGTGTGTGCAGGGGATGGTTCTTGTGTTTGTGTGCGTGTGAACAATCTGAGGGGACTGTCTTTGTTTGCCGCGCATTTCTGTCAGTCTGTCTGTGGGAGGTTGAGACAGACGTAGAAGAGGCAACTTCTGCATGCGATGGACATTTAAATCATCGAACCTAATCCATTGTTTCTTTTCCAAAACCTCTTTTCTTCCCTCGACTCCATGGGGTTTGCTCCCTCCTTCGTGTGCAGGAGCATTTGTTTGCTTTGTGTGTGAAAGGGAGCCTGCTATTTATAATAACAGCATTTCCCGGGGCTGTGGTTTCAAGCTCAGGGTGGAAATCATTGTATATGCTCTTTTTCGCCTTGGTGGTCTATAAAGAAAATATTTGCACATTTTTGCATGATTACATGGTAGAGGGCATTAAAAAATAAAAGGAGGGATATAAAAATATCTCTGGTACAATCTTCAGAACTCCTTTAGTGCATCTCCTCCTCCGTTCCATTCATGATGCTTATTTAGTTCTGAGATTTCCCCCCTCCTCCCTTCTAAAAGCAGTGCATGATGATAGGATAGCAGCCATGTTGGTGTGTTTAGACAGTCATTGGGTTTGTTATATGTTTTCATGGTAAATGAAACAACATGTAGCATTACTCTGCAATAATGATAGATTTATGCACAGCCTGATGGGGTGTAGTAACACCAAGGTATGACTTTGTGTTTTGTTTCTGTCAAACGGTCATTTATTGTTTATATGGATTTCATCTGTTGACAGAGATGCCACATCATTATTGGGTGGATTTAGTATTGCATCTAGTAAATACATAGTCTGTCAATCAATATTTAATTCAGTGTTCCTGTGTTTAATTTTTACAATTATTTATTCTTCTTCTAGCTGTTATGCGTGTTCTTAAAGGCTTACTGACCTTAGAATGTGACATTTAAATGCTAGTATGACTCACCTTCATATTTTCAAATACAGTGAGAAGTAACCATTAGAAATCTCTAGGATGGTCGTACAAAACGTGGAGTACCATGAAGTGACTTAAAGCTTTCCCTATATTGAGTAATTATATTTGTTCAATAATCATTATAGATCGATATTGTTTCACCTAATAAATTGAGGAAATGATTATTGGCCTAATATGTCATTCCAAAGCTCCAGTAAATTGAAGACTTTTGTCATCAAGTCAAAGAGGTTTCTTGACTCCATAAAGGAAAACCGAATTTCCAATGATCAAGTGTACTTTATTCTCTTAAGTGCATTGACCATAGCACTGACCTAGTGGACGAGCAGCCTGCTGCACATTAGATGAATAGAGGAACTTAGCAGCCTCATGGGAGAATGGACATTTCATTACCTCTCATGATTATTGGATTACTGAACATTAGGCTGTTAACACACACCATCATGGTCGTCATCTTTTATTTATGGATTGTGCCTGCAAATTTCTCCCATATTGCATTGTTGACAGACTTTTGCTGTTAGATGGATCTTTAGTGGGTAATATCCTCTAATCAGATTCAAGCGTAATAATATTAGGTCTGTATTTAGCAGGCTTTTTTATAACAGTATGCAATACGAAGACGATAGATTTTTGACACATCAGTGCATGTTATTATACACATGGGTTTTGCAAGGTGTGACGCATTCTTTGTTCCCTGGTTCCCTTAAGGTTATAATATGGCAAGCTTGATCCAGTTTTGTAAATGTACTTTCTTATTGATTGTGACTTGTTATTGCTTCAATTCTATACCTCAAAGTTATCTGACGGTTTAAATGTCTCATTTCCTTCCTGACCTTTGTGATCCAGAGGCCTCCTTCTAATCCAGACCCCTCTATTGTTCTCACACACTGACCTAGACTCCCAGGGACCCAGAAGTTTTACTATTCGTCCATAAATTTGGTTCATGCCTATTAATAGAATATTGGTTTTGTACACTATTGTTCTCTGTTGTTTCCAACTGGCCAGATGACCATGAGAACAGATCTGTTCTTCAGATGTTACAGTCATTTCACAGTCGTTTTACAGACTATTTTCACTCCTAGGTTGGGTTTTCTTAGAGAAGTTTGGGAGAATGGTTTGGAAGGCAAGGGAATCTTCTAGCGGCAACAACGTCACCGCTGCTAAGCAGAGATGGTAGTCTTCTCTTTTCCTGCATCATTCAAGGCTGTGCTGAGCAAAGATGTGTTTTCCCCCCAGTAATCCTCGTAAATGTGTCTTACCATTCAGTCCGTTTGCCACTGAATGTGTTGACACACAGCGTTGTAAGTGGGTCATGGTGCGCGCAGGCCCGGCCCATTCTCAGGCACAGCACCTCCATCGCCATGGCAACCCTGCTGGTTGATTAAACATGCGCAGAGAAGGCGCGTAGACATGCCGCGATGAAAATCTACTTGCTTCCAGGGAGGGGTCAGAGATGTAATAACAGCGCCCCTCGCCTACCCACACGATGCTATTGGGTTCAATAGAACGGAACAACGGCATTCAGTGTAATGAAATGCTAATCGCTTTTAATTGACAAATTATTCAGATCTTTTTGAATATCATTGAGACAAAGGCTGAAAGCATAAGAGGATCCAATTGAGCTTGTGAAAATGTGACTGCGGAGGTAAATAACAAACAGCAAACTGAGCATCGTTTGTGATTTGTCAAAAAGCACTCCGCTCTAACGCTCTGAAGCTTTTCCTCTACATCTCTATTTCTCTCTGACTACCACTGCCTTTTCTCTTTCATGTGTCGCAATCTCTTATCCAGTCACTCTCTCTCTTTCTCTCTGCCCTCCATTGTAAGGATTAGCATTAGTGTTTCTACCACGGCTCTTTGTCGCACGGCCTTTGAGAGTCCTGGGAGAACGCTTCCCTCCAAACATATCCGTCTGACCACTGGCTCATAGTGACCCCATGGTTCATGGGATTAATTGGAGGATGGGGGAGGGGCAGAGCGGGAGTGGCACTGGGGCTGTCAGACTGACAGATGGACGTTGGGGTGGGGTGAGTTTGGGGGGGCTGCGAGGGGTAATTGGGGTGGGAGTTGCAATAGATTTTTTATTACAGGACCCTCTTAGCTGCTTTTGTTTATATTGTTTGGGTTGAGGCTCTTTCTTTTGTGCGCATACGTTTCGGTTTGTGTCTGAGAGCAATATCTAGTTGCATTAACGCAAAGCTCTTTTTGCACTGTTTGTTCAGTTTAATATTTACATTATAATGTCTAAGTTAATTAACACAGTTTTATATAGCAAAAAATTACATTTGTGAAATGGTTTTCACCCAGTGATGAATGATGCTAAGAAAAGACTGATTTAGCATTCATGGTCTGAAAGCGTAGACCTTGTCAGTATGTATATGGAAAATAGATGCGCCATTGCATGAATTTTTTAAATTGTAAAAGGAAGCCTTAAACCCACTTACTGTAGATTCCGGCTTTGGCTTTTTTATTATAAAGAAGAAAAACAAGCATGATTCATTTTATATTTTCCAGGTTTTTACTTTTCCGTAAGATGCATTGGTTTGTCATTTTCTGAAATGTTTGAACTAATAAGAAATTTCATTGTGCCATGGGCTGCATTTCTGGCTGTTTCATTTGAAACATGAAAAAGATTACAAAACTGTCTCATCAAGTTGATCCTGTGAGGATTTGTAATGCAAATACATTCAAAATCCTGTAATCACAAAGTGTGCATACTTCATGCATTTTTTATGTTATTTCATGATCTAACACCCTTGAGTGTTGAATGTGAGACTATGTTGTAGTGTAATGACATTTTTAAATGAATTCAGAACGTGATTACTGTCAGCCGATGAGTACGCACTAAACTCAATGCAGAGTATGTGACAACGTAGCAAAGCAGACCTGTAGCTCCATCAAACGCTCCCATGAAGAATGCCATCCATTTCCTCACTCTCATCCACAGCAGTTGCCATGACAACATGTTGGTCCCTTGCCAAAGCCCCTATATAGCTGGGTCTGAGGTTTACCGCATCAATACCACAGCGCTGTTTGACAGTCTCCTATAATTCACAATCAAAATTGTAACTGGCTACTGACCGCAACCATGCTATAGTCATAACTCGTCTTGGCATTCCTTCACGGAGTGGGAACATATGAGCTGATCAATCTGAAGATTTATTCAGTTGCCCAACATAATTCACTTGTGTTAGGTGTAGAGGCATGTGAACTCAAACACATAAATGTAATCATTTGGAAAACTCAATCAGAATCAGTAAGTGTCAAAGACCATCTGAGCAGTCCACATCACATCGATTGCTATTCATGAATCATTCTGTTATGATTCACTCTGATATATGGTGCTAAGAGGAGAAACAGTCTGCAGCACGGGCAATTTTCCAAATCATTAAAGAGCAAACAGTGGTCAACCGGACCTTGCAGGGCTGGGTTTAGAGTGAATGGATTGAGGATTTAGTTCCAAACGTCTGGATACTTGTTAGTCTTGTCATGCAGAGGCTGGAGCTGAAGAAGGCATAAAAGACAACTTACATGTGCCTCCTCCTCTGACTGAGGACATCAAAGTGTTGTATAGCATATTAAACTACTTAAGGAATACATTAAAAATATATATATATATATAACCCAACCTTATGGGTTGTCCACATCGGGAAGATAATCGCGCGAGTTTATCGTCAGCGTCTCCTGACTAAACAAAGGGCACCAATTTGAGTGCGCACATCAACGCTCAAAACTCAAGGCATAAAAGAGTATTTTTTTAAACGCATTTTTTTAAAACTCGCCAGTCAATGCAATTGTTCTTTTGTTCACATGCCTAGAGCTTCTGAATTTACAGTACAACACGACTTGGTGGCGCTCAAGCTCAAAACGGTCTTGCCGAGGACACATTTCGCTGTTATTCGTTTCGTAAGGCTGTGTCCTTGCGTCCTCCATAGGTATCATCCTCTAAAGGATGCGGTATACGGAGGATTCTCAACTAAGAATAAAACTAGACATCCTTAGTAGGACATACTGGAAGAAAAGGAAACAGGAAGTACCACGTTGCTATGACAACATGCTGTACTCGCACACCTGTCAAATGAATTAAAATTATTTCTACATGATTAAAGAGGTAAAAAGTTGGCAATGTTATACACTAAACAATGCCAAAATAGTTATAGAAATATATTTTTTTTGCCTTACTGTTTCAAAACGTTTAAAAATCACTAAACACTTGTAAACCTATTTACTATATATTCCTGCTAAGATTAAAATTGTGACAAAAATTGTAAACTGTTGACATTAAAACACTACATAATATTTGATTGAATGCCCAGCTGTTGCCGTTTATTCAAATAGCAGACGTTGGAAGAGGCAAAGAATTGTGGGTTATCTCTAGCAACGAAGGATACAGCTCAGCTCATGTATCCTCCGAATTCCTGTCAAAGAAGGTCGCATTTGAAGGGTGCCTCATTGATGACGTAGCAGCAGCTGTGGAAAGTAATCAATTAGAAATACTCAAATTACTTTAATTAGGTAGTTATTTCAGGAATTGTACTTTTTAAGTAGTTTAAAAACAGTTTACTTTAACTTGAGTACATTTTTAGAGCTTGATCGGTACATTTACTGAGCTATTTTTCCTCACATTGTCGTCGCTACTTCATGTTTAATTCTCATGTGATTGGCTAAGGGGAATCATCAGTTCCGTCACGTGACCCCGTCCATTCAAATCGCGCGAAACTTGCGTCACTCAGAGTTCAAGACATCTGCCGCCAATTTAGTTTAATCATGACGGCAGGAAGGGCGCGTTTCAAATGGCGGTTTTGCGCACTTGAAAGTCACTACGGGAAAGAGACACAATACGAAGTCTCTACCGAGATATGGAGAAAATTGAGTTCTTGAATCACTCCGTTCGCCAAGTTTCATACAAACGGCTTTATCATGAGATAAAATTGTCCATCTCTCTGCAAAGTCTCTACATCAAGTGCTCTGTCCTTATAAGAGAGTAGGGAACATATGTGATTAGGACGCATGTGCATTATAGGTTATAATGTTTTAAGTAACGTTCCGTTTCTCGCACATTTCGATCGATTTGCTTAAATAAAACGAAATAACATTGGAAGAAGCCTCAGGCACTACCTTTATGTTTCCTCTATCTATATTTTGTACTTTTAAAGACAAGAACCATGAAAAACCATGGACCATGACTCCAAGTAAAAATCTTTATTGTTCTACCTAAGAAATAATGTCACATACGTCTTGTATGGCTTGAGGTTGAATAATTGATCAAACAGCTCCTCTACAGATATGACTGTTAATGCTAATCCAATGCAATTTTTGCATGCAGTATTTGGGGCTTTTATTTATTAATTTCTGCATTCTTGGGGCCTAGTACACATGATTGAACAGTGATGTAAGTGCATAAATGGTTTTATAAGTATCCTTTTTCTTTATAAATCTCCAAATTTGATTATTTATAATTAATCTTTTTTCATTAAATAATATCGCCTAAAAAGTAACGAGTATCTAGTACTCTGAGTAGTTTTTGAGAAGAGTAATTTTTGCTTTTTTAACACCAGTACATTTACTTGTAATTGAGTACAATTTCAGCAATGTATTAGTAATTGTACTTGAATACAAATTTCCAGTACTCTTTCCACCAATGCGTAGCAGTTTTCGAATGAGACCTCTGGAGGACGCAGCCTTACGAAATGAGACACAGCAATTGACGAAGAGGAAGCAAGATGAATTCTTCTATGTGACAAGCGAGTGTCAGAAGCATAAAGTTGCACAACTTGCGCAGTGCCATGTCCATGTCAGGGAGGGAATTTGCACATTCACTTGGCTCATCGCCAGTGAAAATCATACAAACGGCGAAAGCCGTTCGTGTACGGTTATCGCACCGGTGTGGGCAGGCCTTTAGTTTCATTAAAATATTAATCTAAGACTGTCACTTCAGAAATGACAGACACAAGATGTGATAAAACAAACTTGCATCTTGTTCTCCACAGTCTTTTTGTAGATGAATAAAATCTGAGCCTTTCTTCTTCCTCCTTTCAGGATGTATGGAGTGTTGTCTGAAGTGTCTAGGCGGCATCCCTTATCCCTCACTGATTGCCACTATCCTGCTGTATGCTGGAGTGGCGCTCTTCTGTGGATGTGGTCATGAGGCTCTGTCTGGAACGGTCACCATACTCCAGAATTACTTTGAGGTGATCAGGGCACCAGATGCCCTGGATGTCTTTACAATGTGAGTTACACCAGAACATTTAACAAACATCATCCCAAGTTTTATGAATAATAAGATTGTGACAATTAAATCTCTTATTTATTATCATTGGTGTAAATCTCTAAATTTTTCTAAACCTAAATATAGTAAATGTGTTTCACAATATTATTGTGAAACACATGTTTTAGAGAACATACATTTTTAACTACATTTTCGAAAAGTTATGTCCTTGTTTTGAATTTAAATCTATTGAAAATATAAAACAAATATTTTTCAATTTAAGAATGTAAATATATTTTACTGGGAAGACAAAAAAACAGTCCAAAGTCATCAATGATGTCTAAAATGTAAATTTGCAATGATTTGAAAATCTCAATAACATTCCGAACTGTATAATCTACTCATTAAAAAGTGTGAACTGTACTCTAAACTGTTAAAAAGTTAATTTATCTTAAAACTTTTAAGTGTGTTTAACGATTTTGATATTTTGAGTTTCAGTAAAACAAAAATAAGAAGTCACTTAACTATTTAATTATATCTTCCAATGACGACAGAGCAATTCCCAGCATGCTTTGTGTGGACTGGAAGTAAATCTCGAAATAAAGTGCTATTTTATGTATTTATATCAAAATTATAAGGAGGCTTATAAATGTTAAGTATTCTGTTATTTTCTGTTATTTAAAGAGTTTAAATAGAGGTAAATAGAGGTTAATAGTGTGTTATTCACAATAAAACACATTTCAAGTCAGGAAATATCCCATTTTAAGAAAAAAAGGTAATCTTGACTTTGAAGGCATCTACACAAATTGGACAAGCAAGGGCAGGAAAAGTAAGTGTTACTATAAAGAAACAATTGGAGGAGCAATTTGGAACTTTTTTGTTCACTGGCGACAGGTCAGTTATATGATTTGGGTATAAAAAAAAGAGTAGCTATGAGTCTCTCAGAAGTAAAAGTCAATGGAGGTTCATTAAATATGGAACAATTTTAGAAAAACGTTTCCAAAAGGAACAGTTCACCCATCATTTCCTCAAACCCATCCTATGTGTATGACATTCTTCAGCCAGACACAATTTTGTCATACATTTGTATGTTAAAACATTTTCTGTTGTGAATAATATTATAAGATTTGAAAATCATTTCATTCTGTTTTTTTACATTTTACACAATGTCCCAAATTTTTTGGGAAATAGGTTTGTAATTATGTAGCAGTAAATAAAATAGCCCAATTTATTACCATTTATGAATGTACATATATGCATTTAAAGGTCCCTTGTGTAAGTTTTTGGAGGATCTATTGACAGAAATGCTATAAATTATACATAATTATGTGTTCAGTGGTGTAAAAACACCTTACATAATAAAGTGTTATGTTTTTATTACTTTAGAATGTGCTATTTCTATCTGCATACAGCGCAGGTCTGCATTAACAGACAAAGTGCTCTACAGAGAGTGTTTCGTAATTATGATATCACCTTCGGCAAAGAAGTAAAAACGTGATGATGTCTTCGTTCTGTGTCAGCCACCGTAGTGCTTCGAAAGAGTTGGAGTGAGCCGTTGGTTGCGATTTCTCAACCTCACCGCTAAATGACGCAAAAATCTCCACATTGCTGCTTTGACATAACATTTTTATCCATTCATTAACTTTTTAACTCTTTTTCCACAGCATTGACATTATAAAGTATGTGATCTACGGTATTGCCTCTGCGTTCTTCGTTTATGGCATTCTTCTGATGGTAGAAGGCTTCTTCACCAGTGGAGCCATCAAGGATCTGTATGGAGACTTCAAGATCACCACCTGTGGACGCTGCGTCAGTGCATGGGTGAGAAATCACTGCCTTGTAATTTAGCAAAGGGCAAATACACAGCCACTAAGATTAACTGCAGCACATTAAGATCACTTTCTTTATCGGTGTGTAAAGAGTACACATTAAATCACAGTTACTCATTTCATTTTTGCCAATGTATCTCATGTATTTAAACCCGACAAATTAAAACACTTATTGCCAAATAAATTTGTGCTAAAACTTTCCTATATCATTACACATTTCTGCTAGACAAACAGTATGCTTACATTGTCTTGGAATGTGAATTCGATGGCTAAAATAAAAGTGCAATTTAATACAAATCATTATGTAATTTTTTATTCAGTGTTGTGATTATAATTTAGTGATCGTGCATCGAGATGTAAGGTTTAAATTTTTTCTTATTTGTTTACGTAGTTCATCATGCTGACCTACATCTTCATGTTGGCTTGGCTGGGTGTGACAGCATTCACCTCTTTGCCTGTCTTCATGTATTTCAACATCTGGACCATCTGCCAAAACACGACTGCCCTAGCGGGAGCAAGTTTATGCTTTGACCCACGCCAGTATGGTACGCTTCACAATCTATTGACTTCACCGGCTAAAGTGTAGGTGTGGTTAACTGTGCAAGGGAGCAGAGAGAATTATTATTTGTTTTTGTTTGTAATTAGTTATACTGCATATGTGATATGAATATATAAATGTATGTATCCTTATAAACACAGATTGTTCTTGTGGAATAATAAATATTATGGATTGCAGGTGTCGTGCCCATTGCAGAGGCGAAGTCTCTATGTGCCGGATCAGATAAGTTCGCTGAAATGTGTCAATCGAATGAGGTGAGTATCGGTATTAATATATACAGAATCATAGGCATGCATGTGTAGGCTATATTAGTATTTACACAGTTTTATGTGTTTAACTAATTTCATAGATTACAGCTACAATGAAGAGTTCTGTTAAAGTCTATTCAACACTGTTTCTCTTACAGCTGGATATGACTTTCCATCTGTTTGTCTGTGCACTGGCTGGGGCTGGAGCAGCGGTCATTGCAATGGTGAGTATTGGCAAATCTGCCCTTTACCTATAATTATACTTTATACTTTATTATACTTTAAAAAACAGTTCACCCAAAAATGAAAATTCTGTATTCATTTACCCACCCTCACGTTGTTTCAAATCTGTATAAATGTATTTATTTACTAAAGATACTGGGAAGAATGCTTGAAACAAAACAGTTCTTGAACCCCATTGACTACCAGTAGAAAAAATAACATCTGCTGAAGTTCTAAAATAATAAAAATTATATAACTAATTATATTATATAACTAATAAAATTTTAAGACGTATAAATGAACAGTTGAAGCATTTACAAATAGAATACATTGTTCGCAATAAAAATAGAATATGTTTCATAATAACGCCAATAAAATGTTGATGCAAATCATGGATTTATCCCCTAGAAACCGGTTGTTTTTATTTGATGATGCAACCTGAATGAATGACATCACCCATTTAAACTTGAGTCTAATGGGGCAGTATACAGTCGTGAATTATTGTCACTGTTTCCCAATTCATCCGGGGAAATATTTGGAGCATCGGTGGCACTGGCAGTTCCCTTATTGTTTTTTCTTTCTTGTTATTTAATGTCTTTTATATTCCTGCCAGTTTTTCTTACTTCTCCCTCTTTCACTCCAAGTCTCTCTCACACACGGAGAGACACTGGGCATGTCTTTTAGTTGTCATGGAAACAGGGAGAAGAAAAGCCCTAGAGCTTGTAGCGAGCAGTGCTCAGTAATTTGCGAGAAGCCATTTTCTGAACAAGAGAACACTTGTTAGTTTGGTACGATGTAGCGAATTAGAGTAAGAGCTTTTCGTCTCCTGCCGAGGAAAAAGCTTCTTTTACTGATTATTAAATACAATGTATCCATAAACTCTATGAGAAGGATAATTATCAAGCTTTTCTTTAGTCAAGATGGAAAAATAAGGGTGTGGCCTTATTCAAATGAGCTTGCATAATGTACACGTGATCAGCATGCTTGTTGCCAATGCACTGAAGTAGTCAACATGGTGTGTGCTCAAATGCAAATAAAAAACTAAATATGAAATTTAAATAATAAAAAGATGCTCATTATATATCAACACCCCTTATGCTTTGTTTAAAAAAAATCTAATGTTAAATATACAGAACATAAAATGTGTTTATATTTCACACATGTAAAAGCTTTTGCCGGGTTACATAATGGGAATTAGCACAAGGCTTTCATGACTGCATTTTCATGCATGTTTCAAGTCGACTGTAGAATTTCCTCCGAAGCCCAGGCAGGCTGCCAGAGCTCATATGAGAGGTGTCTGGCTGCTGTGCAATGCTGCCTCCTGCTGGTGCCACTGCTAATATTAGACTGACCAACATGCGTCATCACAGTTTGCTGTAGTGCCTTCTTATTACCGAAAAAACACACAATGCAAAATAATCTTAATAAATATCCCCAAACTTCAAAATGTTATAAAAATATAAATTCATAAATGCAATTGTATAAATCAGAATTAAAAAATATATCATATTATAAAAAAGGAACATGCTTATTGCACAGATTCTACTGTCAATGCTTTCTGACCAGGTGTACATAAAGAAACATTTAAAACAGCAAAAATGTGTCAGAATAACAGAAATAACTTATCTTTAAAAAGAAATGACTTAATATCTTACCAATGTACCCGTTATCAATAAGATGCACTTGTGAATTAATATTATATGGCTTTGCTTTAGATCCACTATCTGATGGTCCTGTCTGCCAACTGGGCCTATGTGAAGGATGCTTGCAAAATGCAGAAATACGAGGACTGCAAGTCCAAGGAGGAGCAGGAGCTGCATGACATCCACTCCACGCGTTCCAAGGAGAGGCTCAATGCCTACACATAAGACAGGAAGCAGCAGCAGGGGCGAGAGGACCCTCAGTGCCTTCACTTCCTTTAAAGGGAGTTTTGGCACTGGTGCAGTCCAGGTGGTGTGTCGTACGACCAACCCCATGGCCAACCCATTACCTCTCGCACAAACATTATTATTATTATTATTATTAATAATATTATTGTTATTATTATTACTATTATTATTATTATGTAGTGCTAGCAGTAGTGTTGTAAGTTTTTTGACATTCTTTTTTTTTTCAAAAACTGTGCAGGTTCTTTTTCCACCACATTCTTAATCCTTTATTATAATATTCCTCTTTTTAAACAAAATTTAGCATTAATACATGAATCATTCTTACGTAGAGGGTCGGTTTTTGGGGTTAAAAAAAGCACATTTTTCATGTGTGTTCGTCTCTTATGGTCTCATTATCAAGGACTTACAGCATGACAACATTTTGGTAAAACGAAATAATTCTCTCTTTTCTCTCGCTCTCTCTCCCTCTCTTTCTCTCCTTCTTTTTTAATCATTAGAAGGTATAAAGCCCGACACCAGCAGAAGTTCTCGTGCTCGTTCTGCATTATTTTGGTAAAAGAAAACTCAAACTGAGAAAGAAAGACAAAAAAGAAAATTAAGCTATAACAGATGTAACATAAAGTGTTTATTTATTATTTTTCTACAAATGTCATTATCAAGATGAAAACATAATGGTTATTATTTGCTTGCCGTGCTCAGTTCAGTTTTCAGGTAGTCCTCAGTGTGCCAGTGGGTGGCATTGTAACTTCTCTGAGGGGGAGCGGAACGGGGCTACTTGTGACCACTTTGCAGTGGGTGTAAAATCTACCAGACTCCCTCTTCGATAACAATGCAACTCTCCCTTTACTGGCAGCAAGCTACATATGCACAAGCCTACAGCGTTATGACCCCCACTTTTTTATTTTCCTATAGATAAAGATGTAGACACATATGACAGGGTTTTTAATTTGACTATTTTTATTTTCGACTTTTGTATATAGCCATTCTGTAAATGTATGTACTGTACGTTAGCACTTAAACTTCAGGTGAATTCGTGTTAGGTGGACAAAACACATTCCATGACAGGATAGGGAGAGGGAGGGTATTCATTTTAAAATCTATTCGAAAAAAGCAGAGAAGAAGCTAAATCCAGGCGACACAGTGATGTTGTTTTTTGTGACAGATCACTTTTAGCGGGTTTTCTTTTCAATGGGGAATAAAACGATGAAAACAACTATTAAAAGAGCTTATAATATTATCTCGATGACAGTTACTCGTTGTCTTGCTAACAAGTCATTATTATATTGGACAATGAAGAAGTCTTATTCTTTTACTGCCTGGCAAGTCATGTTCCGTCAGTGTTACTAAAAGTTTTGTGCACTTATTTGACCATTTTGTGAGCTCTTTCTCTTTGTAAGTGCATTGGGATATCAACTGCAGAGTCAGATCCCTGTAATGTTAGGTAAAGACTGTGTGAACCTAAGTGTTATTTGTGGCATGGTCATGCATTCAATGGTAATCGTTTTTACTGGATCAAAAAATAATACGATATTGGAAAAAATCAAAATGAAAAAAAAATACAATTTCATTTCACCTTTTTATGAGTTTGTTATATGCGACTGTCTCGCTGGGTCATCCCCTTCTTCATAATGTGCAGTAATTTGAATCCTATGCTAAAAACATTACGCTAAAACTCCTTCTCTTTGATGGTAGTGCTTGATTTGTGCCTGTTTACGTTGTGGTGATCTCTATAACTCCCTCTGAGTCTTACTCTCACCCTTCTATTACTATTGCTTGTTGAGCCCCTAACTTAATGCTTTCTCTGAACCCTCACCTCTCTCTCTTTCTATCTCTCTAACTCTCTCTGTCCCAGTATTAGTCTTTTTGTACTCTCACTAAAGAATGCTTAGTAGCAAGCTGTACCATTCATTTGTTTTGTACATAAATGTGCCAACCGCTTGACAGTGGCTTTTCTGATCTGTAGGGACAAAGTGCTTGCATAAATAAACTACACTGGTGTACTTGTTAATAAATACTTTATGGTGGTCATTGTGGTTCTTAATAATAAGTGTGTGAATTTTGTTCTAATTCTAATTTCCTGAATTGTTTCATCAGTTCACCTACGCAAGGTAACATCTAGATTAACCGGCTTTAGTTAAAAAATCTAATGAACTTAATTAACGGACTTAACTTTCCTTACACATTTAAACTTGCGTGAAGGTCAAATCGGGTATAAATAACTTGTTTATGAGAAGAACTTAAAAATTATATAAACCTAATGGCATCTGTATGTAAAAAAAATCTAACATTTGCAATATTCTGTTATTTAATAACAAAATGTCAATATACAGCAAGTGGGAAATAATATTTAATTATTGGAACTTGTGAGATGAAACAAAAAGTACATATGCACTTTTTTAAACAGGGCCTACTTTGAATATGATAAGATAAATCAAATGGTAAATTCAAATATATAACAACAAATATGTTGTTTGGGAATGAAAATATGGATGTTGTATATTTATACATGTATTGCTTTTATAGACCACTTCTTAAGAAATAGGCCTAACAAAGCTGGTCCAGAATAACTTCCTATGGCAAGCCAAATTGGCTTTTAATCATTCTCAGGTTACACATTTTCATATCAACAATTAAATTTTTACTAGTAAAAATAATAATTCTTGAAATCAAGAATATAATTTCTAATAGTAACAATTGCTATTTTTGATATCAGTAATTACATTTTCACTGGTAAAAATGAGTTCTTGATATCAACAATCACGCAATCACTCGTAGACGTGTGTTCTTGATAAAACTCTTACTAGTTAAATATCACAATAGACTGCCATTAACATTCAATTTCAGATATCAATAATTAATTTATTACATGTCAAAAATCTTATTTCAGAAATCAGAAATGCAACTCTATAGTAAAAAACTTATTTTTTTAAATCAATAATTGCGTGGGTATACACTAATGTCTATTTTTGATATCAACAATTGAATAACAACATGTTTATTTCTGATCCAATTTCTGATATCAATAATTACATTTTCCCTATTAATAATGTTAATTCTTGATATCAATAGTGTGATAGTTACTAGAAAAAAACTATTTTAGATATCTTCAATTAATTTATTGATATCAGAAAGCTATTTCCTGATATCAGAAATACCACATGCAACATGTTAAAATTAATTTACAGATATCAAGAATGAGCATTTCAACTAGTTAAAAATGAATTCTTGATATCAGGAACTTATATTTTTACTAGTAACAAGTTATTTGTTGATATAAAAAATATGTTTTTACTAGTAAGAAATGCAATTCTGATATCTGAAATAAGATTTTTTACATGTAAGAATTTAATTATTGATATCTGAAATTGAATTTGAATAGCTTTTGTGATATTTAACTAGAAAACGTGCAATTAAAAATTTATTAAAATGATCAAAATCTAATTCGGCTTGCCATAACTTCCCTTAAGTTTTATTTTTCTTATTGTTAGTATTTTTTCATGTAATTACATCTTACAAACATTTGCTTAACATTTTAAATTGGTCATAACAATATTCCGTCGGTTGTATTTTGTTTAAACGTTTGCGTAGTAGCATAAAACCAGAAATTCTTCTGGACCAGTGCTAAACCTCCCAGCTAACAATTGTTGGTAAGCGCTTGGTTATTTTATATTTAATTTATAATAAATTATATTAATATTTTATTGTATGTTAATTGTGTAAAATCAAATCAAACTACTCAACAGGTATTGATCATTTGCGTAGGTCTACCGAAAGTTTGGTCCACTAACGATTGTTTATGGCCCAGTGACACAGTAGACGCAGGATGCAAGAGGGTCACGTGATGGGAGAACCTTCTTCCCGTTAGCCGATTAATGTGTGCCTTCAGAGAGCTTATCCCCCATGCATACTTCCCATCGCGCCCCTATGCAACTTCAATGACCTACTCAGCCTAAATAAAGCCTCTTTCTAATTAGCACCCGACCTCCCCCGGTCCTGTGAGTTCCCTCTGCAGTCTTTCTACTGTGCACTGTAGGCTCCTGGTTCCCTCTTACCTGTAAGCGATGCTGCAGTGCACTTGTATTGCTGCCATTTGCGCTGGTTGGGGAATGTTAAAGGTGTTTTCGTCCACTGGTGATCGAGTGCTGGGTTCTGATGTGTGCGAGTGAGTGGTTACCTGTTGGTTCAGCTCGCTGAAGGATGTATCGTCTGCTGGTGGCTCAGGTCCTGCTGGGCTGCTGGAGTGCGGCACAGCCCTTCTGTCCCTCCCAATGCACTTGTGTGTACCATGGACGCAGTGATGGCACTGGTGCCAGGTAAGAACGCTGTCATAGCTTGTATTGTATTGCTTTATGTTTGTAAGTTTGTGGTGTTAAGTACTGCATGGTTTACAGTTAATGTGTCCGGAATGTTGTTGGAAGTCATTTAACGATATAAAAATGCACATTAGATAAATTAAATGTCAAATATTTGTATCGCTTGGATAAAGAACAAATAAACAGATAAAATATGGTGATTTTTAAACATTACGAGGTTAAAGGTGCTTCACAATGGCGTATAAAATATATTTTATTTGAATAGTTCTATGAAGAACCTTGAAGATCTGAAAAGGGTCTTTGTTGGGGAGAAAATCTGTACAGTATAGAAATGCAGGAAATATTTATTGAATTTTATATTTATTGAAGATGAAATTGTCTTGAAACATATTATTGAGTTTGTTTTACTTTTGTTGAATAATATAAACACCATACAAGAGAGAGGTAAAAGACTTGAAAGAGATGAAATAATAAAAAAACAACCGGTCAATTTTTTGATATTCAAGTTTATTTATAAAGAGCTTTTCACAATGTGAATTGTTCCAAAGCAGCTTTACAAGAAAATCACAGAAAGGTCAAACACAGGCCGGTGCATGGTGTTTATAGAGGAAGCAAGATCATTCTAATAAATAATATCTAATAAATAAATAATGAAATAAATGCAGTTTCCCGGTGACCAAGCCAACACTGCCCTGAAGTGATATATGTAAAGCAATAAAAAGTAAATGATAATTTATAAATCCGCTTGAAATCCCATTGGGTATCAGGCTGTCTTTCTTTAGTTTTGTGAATTGGGTATAGAGGGTTTAGAGCATGTTGAATATCAAAACATTCTGAATCATCTAGATGGCCTACTTTTTTCCAGTGGGTTAAAAAGACTTATGTAAGTTATCAATGTTACTGTGATTTTCATCTCTTCTCCTCAAGAGAACAGCACCCCACATTAGAGCCTGACTCTCATTAACCTGTGATTCAAAATCTGTCTCAGGTCTGTTCTATGCAATGACCCTGACATGGCAGATATTCCCGTCAACGTCCCTGTGGACACTGTGAAATTGCGGGTAGAGAAGACAGCTGTGCGCCGAGTGCCCACCGAGGCCTTCTACTACCTGACAGAATTGCGCTATTTATGGATTACGTACAATTCTATCACTTCTGTGGACACTGGCAGTTTCTACAACCTGAAGGTTCTTCATGAGCTACGACTGGATGGGAACATGATCGCTACCTTTCCCTGGGAGTCTCTAAAAGAGATGCCCAACCTGAGGACCTTGGATCTGCACAACAACCGGTTGACTAGTGTTCCTGTGGAGGCAGCACCCTACCTGACTAACATCACCTACCTGGACATATCCAGTAACAAGCTAACTACCCTGCCCTCTGACCTGGTAGACATCTGGCCTCCATTTTCAGGCGCACTGCAGAGTGCCAACTCTTCACAAAAGATTGTTCTTGGTGGGTAATGATGATCATGGTAAAATATGTCTTATGATGTTGATTAAATGGATTCTTCATTGTTATAGGATAGTTTGTTGACCTGAAGTAAGATTCACAGTAGCTAATAGAGGCTTTAGCAGATTTACAGTATAAGAACTGTATCGCTAAATGAACAAAATGTTACTTTCCTGACTGTAGATGAAAGATCCAAGGTGTATATGTGCATTTGGCAGCTCATACTCCCTGCTTAGATCAAAGATGTTGTAGTTTGGGTAAACTGCTTACAAACGTAACTTTGAGTTTCTTGAATATTTTCCAAAGTGAATCTTCTCTGAGTTCTGAAAAAAACAATGTGTGTGAGATCGCTTGAGCAGTCTGATAGGCTTTTCGATTAAACTCATAATCTGACGTAATCTGACTCAATCACGAATCGCATTCATGACAGTGAGATCCCTGCCAACGCTAAAGAAAAAAAATTGCACGTGTGCGTACAACTGCACCACTGAAAAAATCTACGGCTGTCAATCGATACTGATCACAATTGTTTTGGTAGTTCATGAAAATATATTCAAAAATGTATATTAGAAAAAACAGCATTAAATGCCCTTTAATCATCTAAAGTGCAAAAAAAGCATCACAAACGCAAGGAATATAAAACCACGTAAGAGTATGTAATACTTCTCTCTTCATTGTGTCTATATATAGTAATTCCAAATATCTAAATCCAGCCAGTGTCTTCCTGGGCTCTACCAAGATAAGTACAAGATAATCTTTTAATGGGCCTTACAACTATGTGTATGAGCCGAGGCTCTGAGATATGACATCCTTTGTGCTTGTCTTAGAAGAGCATATACACATTCAAAGGTTTATGGTTGCTAACTCATTTGTTATTAATAATTTTGTTACCAATGCAAATATAAATAAAAAACGATTGATACAACTATTAATAAAAAGTAAGGGAATTATGGTTTTAAATTATGTAATTATTAGTTGCATAACATTTTAGTATATTCAGTCTTTGTTTGCATTTATCATTAAGCAGATTGCTTAGAAACTAGTTGCTTAGAGTTTGCGGTCAAATTTCAAAAGAACAAATTTGTCAGGTCTCACTTTGGGATTCTTGGGGTCCTATTGTCTTCTTTAATTATTAGTTCTTGGTAATTTCTTTCAAAATTTAAAAAAATGTTTTGTAAGTGAAAATCTAATTTGATCCATATATTAAGCTGTTGTGAACAACAATGTAAAAAATATTTAAATTAAAGCAAATTAGCTTTATAAGTCAATTGAATTTAAATTATATTGATCTGACAAAAAACCTGAGTTGTCCTTTATGTGCAAACTGAAGACAGCTGTCACTATAAATCGCTGTTCACACATGCCAGCCCAAACCGTCAGCTTGTCTTAGACCTGATCTTCTCTGCATCTGTTTTAGACACGTCTTTAATTATTTTAAATTATAGAGTAAAATCACGCACTTTTTACATTAGAGAGGGAACTGCAATCTCTACCTTAAGCATAAACTAAAAGTCTCAAACTGATACCTCAGCATCATGTGTGTGATATGTGAATATTGTGTATACAGCATACACAATGTGGTTATTCAGGTCATTCACAGGGTAACACACTGTATTATTATGATATAAGCAGTTATCACCACCCAGCTGTTCAGCTGTATCAGTGGAATGTCTAAATCCATGTTTACAGTCAACTGACCTACTATCCTGTCCCAGACAGAATTATGTGCAGACCGAGATGTTCATGTCCAACACCTGATGCTAGGACTTCCTCGCTTTACAATTTATAGCACCTTACACATTTCAGTATAATGTCTTTCTCTTTAGTCAAATCACAATAGTAATGCTGTGCTTTGTATTAAATCATGTTGAAATGTTGAATATGTTGTGGGGAGAAAATAATAGAAATTATCAATATTCAAATAAATATTATAGAGTACATCTGAAGTTTTACACCGAATGTTCCTTAAGATGTTTTCATATTCTAAACAAATCTTTCAATTCTTTGTAGGTCTGCAGGACAATCCCTGGTACTGTGACTGTCGTATTTCCAAGCTCATTGAGCTGTCAAAGATGGCCAGCACACCTGTGGTGTTGATGGATCTGTTTCTGACATGTTCTGGGCCGGAGAACTTAGCTGGTGTTCTGTTTCAGCGGGCTGAACTGAATCAGTGCCTGAAGCCATCAGTTATGATGTCAGCAACGAAGATCACATCACCGTTAGGGAGTAATGTGCTCCTGAGGTGTGATGCCACAGGTTTCCCTACACCCACCCTAATCTGGAGCAGAGCCGATGGATCAGCACTGGACAACACAGGTGTGACTGTCAGTTCTGTCAGGATCTGAAGCACCCTTAAAGGGATAGTTCACTCAATAATAAAAAAAACTTTTATCATTTACTCACCCTCAGGTTGTTCCAAACTAACCCGGTCTCATCAATTGCGAATAAATAGCACGCTGTTGCATTATCGTGTAATGCGTACACCAAAGTTCGATTTTGTGTACATATGATACGCCGATGAGAGCCGCCATTTTAAAAGTACATGAAGAGGAAACACTAAAATAACACTGTTAGGTTTGCTTTTTAAAATGCACACACGCTAAATTGGCGTATCATATGAAAGCAAAAATAAGCGTATTTTATGCTCAAAAAGTCAGTCGTTGGCGTACGTATTACACGATATTGCACAGCGCGTGTTATTTATACGCAATTCATGAGAGTGGGCTGTCCAAACCAATAAAAATGTCTTTGTTCTGCTTAACGCAAAGGAAGATATTTAGAAGAATGTCTATAACCAAACAAATGTAATCACCCATGTACTGTCATAGTAGGGAAAATAAATACTATGGGAGTCAACGTGGGATGAGATCTGTTTGGTTACAACCATTACTGCAAATATCTTCCTTTGTGTTTAGCAGAACAGAGACATCTTTACTGATTTGGAACAACCTGAGGGTGACAAAATGATGACAGAATATTTTTATTATTGGGTGAACTATCCCTTTAAGGATCATCGTTTATTTACTCTCATGTTGTTCAAAACCTTTTTAAATCAGTCTAGTGTCACCATGGCTTTAACCTTATTTCATATCTCACCCTTTCACATCTCCGTAGTTTTGCAGGAATCTCCCGGGGAGGGGGTTCGTTGGTCCATCCTCAGTTTACATAGTATCCTGTTCAAGGACGCTGGCGATTACCGTTGCAAAGTCAAAAACGTTGCAGGGAATGCAGAGGCGTTCATCACCCTATCTGTGGATGGCATGGAAACCTCAATACAGTCACCATCGCCAAAAGTGACCAAAAGGCCCGATGTAGATGACAAACTTGTTGATCAAACCGTGATTTCTGTCACCGAGACCTCAAGGATTCTTGTTTCTACATCTCTCAGCCCCGCCATATTAACGACCCGAGATGCCATAACCACGCAGTCCCCTCTACCACCCAAGAAGAATCTGGGACCCGGTGGAGGACTGCAAAGGTCTCCACCTGCTGACAGACCGGCTAAAGTCCAGCAAAGCAAGAACGGCCAGTCAAAAAAGAAAGCTGATATCGAAGGTGTTGAGATTGTGGAGGAGACCAGTGACTCAGCGGTCTTACTATGGACGTCTGGTAGCTTACCCAGCGACACACCTCTGACTGTGGTGTACTTCCCATATGATGCTAAAGATGATAAGGAAACATTTGATACGGTGCTGGGGCAAGGGAAGCTCCTCCTGGAATATCTAATGCCTAACCAGATGTACACCGTGTGTTTGGTTACAAAGGGGTCTGTGTCTGGGAGAGAGCAATGTATGGATTTCAGTACTCTGGATAACACTAGAGATGATGGACAAAGCAAATTTCTGATGATCGCCAGTGGGGTTGCATGTGCAATTGTGGTGCCACTCATCATAGTGCTGGTTTACAAGATCTTGTGTCTCTGCTGTATAGGAAACGGTAGTGAGAATAGTGGACAAGATGAGGACCTTTCAAAGGAGACATATGTGAAGTTTGAGACGCTTACTATGAAACAGAGAACACTGAATCAGCCGAATGATCTCTGGGCCCGGAGACAGACTCAGGAGTCTGAGAGAATGCTCCTTTGCTCACGCTCAAGTATTGACTCTCAAATGACTTACAAAAGTGACGGCTCTAGATGTGAATATCTGTGCTAATGTATAGCACATGGTGTATCACCATTGAAGTGTTATACATTCTACACACTAGCAACATAGCTCAGCTCTTAGCTGTTGATTTACTGTCAAATTTGCCTTACCTGGTATTTCTGCACCCTATATTGTATCTTGTGTCTCATTTCTTATTTTGTAAATGATTTGTTTTGTTTTTTCAAACCATTCAGTGACATATAATGCTGTGGTTGTCTTTGTATGAAATGCAGTGGATGTAAATGTGAATGTCTGATGCATTTTGTGTATGCCAATATGTGATTTTTTGTAACACCAATTCATCATAATAATGGGTCATGAGTTAATTTTAATACCTTTTGATGCCTTTTGATATATTTTACTTTTTTCTAATCAGAACTGAAAGTTACAAATGATTGGAGTTTTCAAATGACTTTTTTGGTTTTGGTGATATGTACATCAGTTAACAAATGACAGATTTAATGTCACTGCTCTGGGTGTACATGTGTTCACGATTCACTGGATGGGTTAAATGCAGAGGTCACATTTCGGGTATGGGTCACCATACATGACAAATAGGTCACTTCCATTTACATTGTTGTAGTAAAGTTCTTTCTGTTCCATGTTGTTTACTTTTGATATTGTACAATTTTGAGTCAATTGTGTCAAGGTAAGGATCAAATAGAAGAATCACACAAAAACACTTTCTTAGCTGCACGGTTCATATTGACTTGAAGTGTCCACTTGATGTTTAAATGATTATATAAACATAACTGGTGTATTTTGAATTGTGTAAGTCTTACTTTTTTGGTTGAACAGGAGCTACATGTGAAAACTAGTGAACGTATCTGTTGTTTGTGTAAACGTGTCTTTATATGTTATGTACAATACACTGTTAAAAAATGGCTTACTTCAACATTTTTCTAATTTTCAATTGGCTCAGCTAAAGTTTTGTAAATAGTTTGTGAAATTGATTTCTTAAAGCGCATTAAGCTGAAATCAGTAACCTTTGCCTCTCTATTGCCATCTCTTTTTGAAACAAAGGTAATTACAAAAAGTTACTTTATGTGCTTAAAGGGACGGTTCACCTAAATTTAAAAACTGTCTCCAATTACGCACCCTCACAGATGTTTATGAATGTATTTGTTCCAATGAACACAGAGAAAGATTTGAATCAAAGAATGCTTGTAACCAATTGGAAGAATGTTTGAAACCAAACAGTTACTTATGTGGTAGGGAAAAAATCTTTATAATTTTTGTTGTTCTGTTGAACACAGAAGAATATATTTGAAAGAATGTATAAAAGCAAACAGTTCTGGGACACTTTTGACTACCAATGTAATTTGTCTTACTATGGGAGTCTATGGTGGCCAAGAACTGTGTTACAAGCATTCTTGCAAATATCTTTCTCTGTGTTCATCAAAACAAAGACATTTATGCAGATTTTAAACAAAAATGAAGAAGACTGAATTTTAAATTTGGGGTAAACAGTTCCTTTAAGCGTTAATTCAAATGATGTCAATTTGACGATTTCAGCAAAATCGTATCTGTCAGCTCAGCTTATAACCATATAAATTTGCAGCTGCAAATTGTGGTAGAAGTTTGAAATCTGATTGTTTATGTGCTTGCTTAATAACTTGATATTTTATTTTTATCTAAAAAAAGTTACAGATTGCATCATTAAAAAATGTATTACTATGTTAACAAATATCTAGCTTGACCAGTCATGACTTGATACTTGTGCAAACTATACTTGAAGTGGGGTTTGAGTTTAACTCTATCACATTTATATTTAGGCATTTGGCAGACACTTTTATCCTAAGTGACTTACATTACATTTGTTTCTGACTATGTGCAATCCCCTGGGATCGTACCCATGACCTTGGCAGTGCTAGTGTCATGGTCTAACCACTGAGCCACAGGATAGCCTATCAAGTTTAAATATCAGTTCAATTAGTTTGTGAATTTTGTCACGGGTGATGTCATCTCTGGTCCTATGAGTTTGTTTCAGAGCAGACATTGTGCTGCATTTCTTTCCCTGCTTAAGTACAACAGAGAATCTGTTGTGTCTGTACCTGCCACATTTTTCCCAGAGCAGCGTTTCTCATTCCTGTGACAATATGACAGTCATTCAGATAATAGGACAACATAATACATTTAGGAAACAGAGGTAAAACACTTACAAGCCCCACCCCTAAACCCAAGACCTATTTCTCATACTAGACAGAGACTATGCAGACACAACAGCACATTTGTGTAGAAAAGTAAAATAGTGCTCATAAACCAAACAAATAACATAATACTTTATAATTATGACAAAACGTTTGTGTGAGGGTTTACATTTAAGGTTAGAGGATATGAATGATCACTGTCCTGTTGTGGAAACAATATAAGTCTTTGAGATATCCTGACTAATATAATGAAACAAACATGTTTGTGTATGTATATGTGTGTGTGTGTGTGAGTTTGTGAGGGAGGGATGGGATGGGAGAAAATGTGTAAGGAGCATCTCATTACTCATGAACAGCACAAAAAAGCTATGGGCCTGATCTAATGACCACTCCCACCAAATATCTGTCTGACCAAATCACATGCACAGACTTCAGGACCAAGAAAGGCCAGGAGGTGAACTGGGCTGACCGAGGGCTATTCTTCTGAGCTGAAGCAGAGCAGTTTTTGTGTACCTTATGGACGATCTGAGTGTTCAGACTTTAGACATACACACTTTTACCAGGAAAAGCCTCTTTACAGCCGTGGCTGGTCTCACCATGTGTCAAATTTACCATGGGACTGTCAGGAATTTCATACTTTGCTTCCAAAACAGCTAGAGAGAAAGAGGGCTGGAGTGTGTGTGTGTCTCTGTGTGTGTGTCTCTGTCAGGGCTCTTCACAAACCTGGCTGTTCCTGTGGCTGTAACATCACTTTTAACCATTTGAAGAGGACGCCTCTGGGATGTAGACTGGGGAAACGTTTTGAATATTGTCTTGGTTGAAGCTATGTGTAAAATGCATGGATGTTATGGCTGCGTGGTATGGTGCCGTGTCCAAGGAAACACCTAAGAGACGAGAGCTGTAATAATTGGCACAAGATTATGTTTTGGGGGAGGATAGCAGCCACCTTTCAGCTGTGGTTCTGGATGGTGAGAATGGGCCCTGCTCACGCGTCTGCACAAAGAGCTTTATGTTGGGATGGACGTCCCTGGGCCACCGGTAACTTCAGCTGTGTGGGTAAGTGCATGTTGAGATCCTAAGGGTTTGAATGTGAGTGTGTGGACGTGATGAAGTTAAACAATTAAAGGACACACTTTGCTTATGACATCACATTGCTATTGTGGCTGATAATAGCATTATATTTGAAAGGTCAAGCAATATAGAAAGTTCACCTGTTTGCTTATTATGTAAAAGATTATGTGTGGCATTTAGATTGTTTCTTTAATATCAAATTGAAAAAGTTCAATCTGCAGAATTTGTATTTTCCAGAAAATATATAAATGTGAATGTAATATATGATGTTATATATAAATGTATAAACTTTTATTTACTTCATATAGTCAAATCTGAAAGAAATTGCATAAAAAAATATTAAATGCTTTTATCACATACCTTTGAAAGGTCTACAGCAAGAATGTTTTTTGCAACTTTTGTCAACAGCTGTTCCGCATCAAGAAACTTTAGTGATTCATAGTATTTATGCTGATCAGCATAAGTCTGTTAAATGTCTCTGTGAACAGAATATACTGTAAATGCATCCTGATACAGAATATAAAATTTGCCCTTGTTAAATAACATAACTAAAGTTTTGATCAACTTAAATCTTTCAGAATCTCTACAGAAACATTTGAGAATTTGTAACAAGAAATCAAACAACCCAAAGATCAAACCTGCATTTCTTTTACACTTCTAAATGTTTCCAGATCCCTGACTACTGATGGGAAACTGCGTCCCATCCTCATATTTAAAATGTTGTGTTATTTGCCCATCCTAGCAACATGTCCGCGTCTTTGTGCGATACACTTAAACATCCTGAGCTAGAAGGCCACTATTGTGGTGTGTTGCTAAGATACAGACACAGGCTTCTGTGAGGCATAGATCAGTGAACCCCTCCCATTATCGAATGAAAAGGCTTGGGTCACAAAACAACATTCATTTATTATTTGCATGACATTTTAGGTGCTAAACTGGTTTGGCAAGAAAAAGAAATAATTAGCAATTTTATGACCAAGAAAGAATGTATTTGTTGTCCGACAGGTCGTATTTATCAAATGCTTTGCTTTAGGGTCACACCACAGAGATTTAGGAAGAAACATAAACGCTACGGCTAATTCATTTGATTTATTAAAATACCATGAATGACACAATAAAATGAAAAACCAAAATTAAACCCATCACTTGTTCCTTAGGACCCTGCTTGCATATTGCGCATTGTTCAACGATATTCGATTTTTGAAGTTTAACAGAAAATAATGTTCACAGACTGATAAAATAAACACAGCACTCTGAAGGATTAAATAATAAATATAATAATAAATAAATAAATAAAAATCATTTATAGTTTCCCAATATCTCCATGAACACAAAATGTGATTAATTCAACCAAAGCATGTTTCTGATTCAACAACATTTGTTTTTTCTAAAACAAGGTTCCTCACTTAGAGGCTGGTGATTGGTTGATAGGAATGGTGTTTCATGAATGATATCTTTGGAATTTAAAATGTTTTTGTGAATATTTGATTTGAAAGATATTGAATGTATATATTTTAAATGTTTATACATGCATTTTGCTGCATTTTATCTCTTTAAAGATCCTGAGCCTTATCTGTTAACTGGCGTTGGAAACAACATTATCAAAATGAACTTGGATGGCAAAGACCAAAGAAGAATCGTGTCTGGTGTGGGAAGGTCCATCTTTCTGGACTTCCACTTAGGTGAGGGGACAGTGTTCTGGGCCGACACACATGCAGGACTAATAAACAGAGCAGGTCTGGATGGGACAAACAGACAGGTAGTATCCAGGTACCATCAATGACTATACGTGTTTGGTGTGTATATCAGCCTCTTATTGCAGGTTTGGTTGATTCTTTTAGAAGCTTCTCTCATCAGTAAAAGGAATCACAGGGCTGGCTGTGGACTGGATTGAAAACTCAGTGCTCTGGAGCGATGCGGAAAACGGAACGATATGGAGAGTGGACACAGATGGAAGAAACAAAAAGACTGTCCTGCAAGACCTGTCTCAGCCAAGCAGTGTTGTTGTTGATCCAAATGAGAGGTACAAAAATGACGCATATCTGAAGGAAGAACCTAAACAATTAAATTCAATGAAGATCTCTACATTTAAAAAAAATGGCACATCATGTTTTTATTATAATGAATAACAGAAGTGCATAATTATTATAAATAAGTGTATTATGATTGTATTGTTTTATTTAACTATATTTTATTTAATAAATGTGATAAAAACAGTACGGTGACACATTTAACAAATTCATATAGGCCTCAATAAAGATAGTATTTATAAAGTTTTTACCATTAAATATACAAAATGGCCAACACTTGAATAGAAACAGACATAGGAAAACAAATCTGGCTTGCGGAGCCAGAGGACAAAGCTTTGTGCCACAACAACATGTTTTAAAAAAAAATACGTTTTCCCTCAGCAGTGTGCTTATTAACTATAGGAGAGAGCAAGAATGACTAAAGGCTTTGTCACTTTCACATTTCTATTCAGGACTGTGTTGGTCAACTCCTAGTTTCCGTGCGAGCTATAAATGCTGAAGCATTCAGACGGTCACATTCTTTTAAACATGGCTGGCACATAGGTGTAATTCTGAGTGTTTCACAGAAGCACAGTGTCCTCACTTCTCTTTCAGAGGACCTGTCTGTCAAATCTAGCATTTAAACAGAGATAATGTAGCATTAGCACATATTTTCTAAGGAAAATAAACAATTTTCAGATTTTGTAAAAATATGTTTGTATTTTTTTGTATGTATTTGTATTTTATTTATTCCTTATTATTTTTTACATTTATTATTTATAAAAAAATAATTTAAATGATCACAGTATTTATTATGTGGTTGCATTAATAGACTAATTATATTTAAATTGTTTTAAATGAGAACATAAATAAGAACATTTGTTCCCGTATACATGTGTATTTCAATGTTTTTTTAAACAGAAATCCAAAGATGCTAACACTTTTTTTCCCAGATATATTTTCTGGTTATCAGATGGACCCACTCCCAGTATCCAGCGTTCAGACACCACAGGTGGTCAAAGGACAACATTGCTAAAAATTGCAGACAAACTAAAGGTTTTTACCATTGACCACAGGGACAGAAGACTGTTTTGGGTTGAACAAGGCATAAGACGTCACACTGCACTTGGGTCCTGCAATTATGATGGGAACATCATCAACGTCTTCAATCAACCCTTAAGGTAACATTAAATCAGCATTAGAGTACACATTATCTGCATTTTAACAGTATACATCAATGGTGAAGACCTTTCTACTCCTAGATCACAGTCTCTAAGGATTACAGTTTTCCTGGATTACGTGTATTTAACAGACTCAAAGTCAAAAAGCATAAAACGAGTAAACAAGTACATAGGGGGCCCAGGGGAGAATGTCAATTCCAAACGGATGCCACACCCCCCTGCTGATGTCAAAGTGGTACATCCCATCAATCAGCCGGTGGTGGAGAGTCCTGCATCTTTCACTTCAGGTTGGTAATTGAAATGGAAATAATGGAAAAATGAAATGTCATCGGTTCTCAGATGTCCTCCTTGAGGTCCTACACATCATTTTAATTGTTTAGGTATTTGATTACTTAATGAATAGTTATGGTACTTAAAGAGACAGTTCACCCCAAAATGAAAATGCTGACATCATTTACTCACACTTGTCATTTTAAACCTGCATGACTTTCCACAAAAAACAAAAGACGATTTTATAAAGAAAGTTAGTTACTGAACAGCAACGGTCTCACTGACTTCTATTGTATGACAACAAAACCAATGCAAGAAAATATGTACCAACATTCGGTTATCAATATTCTTCAAAATGTATTTTGTGTCCTGCAGAAGGTTTTAAATGACAATAGTAAATGATGACAGAAATTACTTTAATGTCAGAAAGCACGAGGTGAATGATATGAGATTTTGTGTATTGTTGTGCAGGTTGTAATCCACAGACAGAAGAGTGTTTAAAGGTCTGTTCCCATCACAGTGACACGGGTGTTTGCCGATGCAAGGTCGGTTTTTCTCTCAGTAAAGAAGGAAACTACTGTGAAGGTACAACTTCCATTTCCCTTTGAAACAAGCACAAGCAACAATAATCATCCAACAGAGGTATCATGAAGTTAACTTTTTCTTTGTCCTCTCTTTCAGATATAAATGAATGTGCCCTGTGGAATCACGGCTGCTCACTGGGGTGTGAGAACGTTCCGGGCTCTTACATTTGCACCTGTCCTAAAGGTTACCTGCTCTTGCCTGATATGAAAACCTGTCTTGGTAAGAATAGAGCATAAACGCATGAAAAACAAAGCGTATGTTTATATCACTCATATCACTTTGTATCTGAGTTTGGGAAGATGTAGGTCTCTGGACTTTATTGTTCTTGCTGTAACTGTGCAATGAGGCAAAGCTGGACCGGTGGCACAGTGATAAGATGATGAGGTGACATCAGTAATAAGGAACATATTTAGTCAGCAGCTTTGCCTTGCTAAGCAGGTCAAGAGCACATCCACAGCAAGATTAACTCTCAGTACAGTTCTCTCACTCGCAGACACACACATGCGTTCAAGTCTGTTCTTGTGTTTCCAGACAGAATAAGGAAATAAACATTATGATTCACAAATTTAAAATCTATTATTATGAAAGAGAGTATAAATTTGAATGCAAATAATGAATCTCAAACCATGTCTGACACTGAGAGTAATACGTCAGTATTATAAAGTAATCGTCTCTCAAGAACCACGGTATGAACAGTTGCATCCCAGATCATCACAAGCTGTCAGGCACTCGGAAGAAAGAGACCCATTTTGTACTTTCACCTTTGTGGGGGTGGGATTATGGCCGTGACATCATAATGGGATTGTTAATAGTGTCCTGCTAAAACGATTGTTTCCCACCAACCATCTGTGTTCTTCTTAATGGATTTTAGGACTGGTGTTTTGTAAATATCAGATGATTTGATTTGGGATTATTTGGTGTCAAAACAATGATTTTTGAAATACCACAGTGCAGAGATTTCTGTTATATTAGAGGTCAGAGTTAATCAACTGAGGACATGGAGTTTGGGACCTTAAAGATTGAGGCCAATAGCTTTAGAGTTGTCTGTGTTGTCTTGTCATCCTGTGGCATGTTGTTCAGCCAAACCACATGCACGGATTATTGAATGGGTCTGACCAGCAGGGGGCATAATGAGCTAACAACATGTTTTCTAGAACTGTGTTTTACTAAGACATTCTGTTTTATGTTGAATACTTTGCTGTTGGTATGACAGTTGTTGTCCTAACTATCAAACATCAATGAATAAAGATACTCAATGCTGAGGGGCGACAGATAACGAATAAATGAACTAAATAAATATATACATATAAAAACGTGTATCTTTAAAAATAAAATGTATAAAAGAGCACTTTTTGAATGGTTGTAAAATGTGATAACTAAAGTTTCAAAGCAAAGCTTATTTTGTCCTTTATGCTTTGTCAAATTTATGAATCTAGACCATTGTAAGAGATTTTCCTCAATTTACTATTATTTTTATGTCATACTGTATATGCCTTTACAGAAGCTAAACCATGTGTGGAGAATAAGACCATCTGTGATCATGCATGCGTCCATACAGCAGAAGGAGATGTGTGCTTGTGTCCAGAGGGATCAATACTAAAGGCAGATGGACGTTCATGCACAGGTGAGTTTATTTTTGTGAATCATATTATCAGTGCACATTTGCTTAGAAAAACACACCACTGTATGAAAACCAGTGTGTATGATAAAAAAAATATCACCGTCTGCGTGTGTTTCAGGCTGTTTGTCAGCTGATCGTGGAGGTTGCAGTCATATTTGTGTGACATTATTCCCGGGCAGGTGGGCATGTGAGTGCCTACCTGGATACCAACTACAGCCTGATGGAAAACACTGTGCTGCCACAGGCAAGTGACACTGCACAACCTATTTACCCCACTTACCTAGAGTTATTGGGTCAAGCGCGTTAATCGGTAAATTCATTTTAATTTTAATGACCTAGTCTGCAATCCTCTTTGCTTCGTTTCTAGCAGGGCCTCCACCATACCTGTTATTTGCCAATGTTGTGGATATAAGAAAGATGAACATAGATGGCACACAGAGCAAGAAACTCCTGGAGGAGGCAAGAGGCACTATTCTAGCTGTTGACTATGATCCAGTGGAAAACAAGGTGGGTGATCAGGTTGATGACGTCAATATAGTTATGATTGAGTGTATTATTGCCATCTAGTGTGCATGGGGTGTAAGCGCAAGATGTGGTGAGCAGTGGTCACTTTATGTATTTACTGCCACCTGGTGGCCACATCTTGATGTGTTTGTTTTAGGTGTATTTTGCAGATAAAGGGCTGAAACATATTGAGAGGGCTTCAATGGATGGAGGTTTGAGGGAGATGCTGTTCTCCACTGGATTAGATTCACCTGAGGGACTGGCTGTAGACTGGATCAATCGTAAACTGTACTGGACGGATAAAGGGTGCTGGGTTATAGACAATGTAGTATACAAATATGAACTTTCTGCTAAATATGCTGATTTACTCAATTGACTGAACATTGTTTATTTCAGATTATCTTCTATTTCCCGCAGTAGTTTAAATGGGCTTGATAGAGAAATCTTTTTAGATAAAGGAATCCAGAAACCCAGAGGCATTGCAGTACATCCTCAAGCACAGTAAGACCTTTCACATTTGAAATCATGTTCATATACAGCCTTACTGATAATGTCAATTTTATTTTTTTGTCATTATGTACTTGCCTTCTTGTTATTCCGAAGCTAAATCCATTGAATGTAATAATATGACATCACCAAAAATGATTGGCCATTGTTTGTCATATGAACAAACATCAAACCTACCCGAAACGTTACACTTCTGTGGTGTGACATTTGTCAAAAAATTAATAATGGCTTGCGGATTTTTTTTGCTGTTTCGTAAATCAACTTTTCTTGGCATGAAATAACCATACATGTAGACTCATGAATGTATTTTCTATGTGTATGTCTGGAGGAAGGTGTACTGGACAGATATGGGAAATCATCCAGTGGTGGAACGTTCAGGTTTGAACAGAGAGATGCGTGAGGTTGTCGTCAGCGCTGGACTGGTGTCTCCTAGTGGACTGTCTGTGGACCACGGCTCTCAGCGTCTGTTTTGGTGTGACCTGAGCAGTGGTCTGATTGAGTCGGCCAACCTGGACGGTTCTGATCGCCATGTACTAAGCGAGAACCAAGTAGGTGAGGCTTCTTTGCCAGATCACGCACAAACATTTATTTGGATTGCACAAATACATGATGTATGCATGGAGATGAGATTATACTGGCGCACGCAGAAAGAGACCAACAGTTGCTCCACTATGTTACAAATTGCTCTTAACCAAACCCTGACTCCACCATGATTCTCAGTGCTGTTTTAGGTCAGTGCAAGAAAATGAAATTCATCATCTCTGCTTTGGTTCAGGTCATCCTTTTGCTCTTGCGGTGTTTGAGAACATGCTCTGGGTCAGTGATCAGGAGAATCACCTTCTTTACCGGCTGGACATGAGAACTGGACAAAGCGCTGAGCGTCTGCAGGTCAAGTCAATTCAACCGGCTGCTCTAGCTGTTGTCCATCCTCTCACCAAACCAGGTGTGGTTTATTATTAACAAGATGGTACCGCTGATGACAAAAAACTCACATGTATTGTTGGTTCAAATAATGTGACTTTCAACAAACTGAGAAGTTCAAAAGTTCTTCAATCAAAATGAAATTTCTTTCATGGTTTACTCACCGTCATGTCATTCCAAACCTGCATGACTTTCTTCCTTCCACAGAGCAGAGAAGACGATATTTTTTAAAATCAGACTACATTGACTTTCATTGTGTGGAAACAAAACCCCTGAGACATTTCTCAAGACATATCTTGTGTTCCACAGAAAATCATGTTTTAAATGACATAAAGATAAACAAATGATGGCAGACTTTTTGGGGGGTTAACTATCCCATTATTTAAGATGGTATAGTGTAAAAGCATTTCCACATGTGCAATACAACTAATATTGTAATTTTTCACCTAGAGTCGGGTGACAATGCATTAAGTCTGAACAATAAAACACTGAATGATGAGAGCACACCGCTTGCCATATCAGACATCCATTCTGAAGGAGACCCGCCAGTGCTCATGACTGAAAAGATGGTGTCAGGTACAAGCGGATCCACCTGAATCCAATTCAACATCTGTTTCACAATTCTCCATTTCTCATAATCATCTCTACATAACTACTAAGATTTTTTCTCTCTCAGACCAGGATGATTGCTATTCTCTTAACTGCGGTGTGAATGCTCAGTGCACGCTGGAGGGAGGCAGAGCCATGTGTCAGTGTGTGAGAGGCTTCACTGCAGATGGGCGGCTGTGTGTGGGTGAGTTTAAGCATCTGTATGTGTTGACACTGAATGTCAAATGATTTTGATTAAGTATGGACTCAAACACATGCTCTGTGATGTATGTGTGAAGCTGAATTTCTGTGTGTGAGTATTGATGTGTGGGTAGAGTATTTGCTATTATTGGAAGTATTGATCAAGCTTTATGTAAATGCGGGTTTGTTTACATGTAGACCCACAGTATTGACAGTATGTGTGTGTTTGTGCAGATATTGATGAATGCACAGAAGGCCTGGCGGAGTGTAGCAGCTCTCATTCTCACTGTGTGAACACAGCAGGTGGATATTTCTGCCAGTGCAAAACTGGATTTAGCAGAGATGGTCAAATCTGTATTGGTGAGACAAAACACATATCTGGAGCCAAAAACACAAAGGAGCATAATGGAAATTAAATTAAACATTTTTCATACTGTTAATATTGTTTGTGTGTCTTTATATTGTAGATATAGATGAGTGTCGATTGGATATGCATGACTGTGATGTTAACGCCGAGTGCTTGAATACAGTTGGAAAATATCAATGTAAATGTCGGTCCGGCTACACGGGCAATGGATTCAGCTGTCAGGGTAAGATTCACCTCAAATAATGTTTTGTGGCCATTTTAAAGGGAAAGTTCACACAGAAAAATCTCTGTCAGCATTTATTGAGCCTTATGTCATTCGTTTCTTTTCTTCTGTGGAACACAAAAGAAAATACTCTAAGAAATCCTTGCGGTTTTGTATCCATGCAATGGAAGTCACAGGTATTTGTTCACCCACGTTTTTCAGCTTCTTTTGGGTTCTGAACAAAAACCTCATATAGGTTTGGAATGACATGAGGGTGAGTAAACGCGGAAAGAATTTTCATTTTTGAATGAACTATCCCTTTAAGTTCTGTGTTGTTCTGTGTTGGTGTGTGTTGTGCTTGACACCATGAGAAGTTGCATTATAACGTGAGTCATAATGCGCTGACATTTATCAAACAATGCGTGATACAACATGATGTGGCACAGTGACCCCATTTTCATGCTCTGTTTCCTGTTACAGAGGAGTTTAAGGGCGCCTCCTCCTGGCTGAGTACAGGTAGTCCGATTGATGTGACATCACCATGGCAACGCAACAACTCTGTGAAGAGCTGTCCTTCCACACATGACTCCTACTGTCTGTATGAAGGGGTCTGCTTCTATTTCCCCGAGATGGAGTCTTATGCCTGCAAGCAAGTGTCTGCACTTTAGCTTTGCCAGAATATTGCACACTTTTATTTTTGGATTTTCTCAATATTAGTCCCTGGATGCTGGACAATGTTCTTAATTTTCTCAAATCTCAAGTCTACTGTATGGCAGTGTAGTACCTTATAAGGTTTGCTGTTATTAAGCATTGGACTTTGATGAAAAAGACACACTAAACGTGTTCTGCAGACTATTTTATTCTCTTTTTCCATGTTCTGTATGCCCTGGCAGGATGTACTGAATATTACTTTTGATGTGTTTTTGTGATTTTGCAGTTGTGTATCAGGGTACTTGGGGGAACGCTGTCAGTTCAGTGATCTGGAGTGGTGGGAACTGCAGCAGGCCGAACAAGAGAAGAAGAGAAACGTGGCTATAGCCGTGTGTATTGTGCTGCTTGTTACTCTGCTCTCCATTGCTGCCTGCGTCACATACTGCTATGGGTGAGAGTCAAAGAAGCAATTGTTAACATTTTCATCGAAATTATACTTGGTAATATTCAACAACCTTAAAATATAATTCAAATAATAGTTGATGCCAAACAATAGGTGCAATTTTTTTAGGATTCAACACATCCTTCAAATCCCAATTCATCATAAAATCATTAATAAATTCATTTCTGCTTGTCTAGGTTTATTTCCTTCCTTATCAGGTGAACAGCAGGTAGAAGTGGCATTAAATTGTTTATTTGGAGAGGGTGGCTGGACCCAAAGCCAATGAAAGATTTAGATAATGTTGTTTTTGCCTTGAGCATGTTGAAAAAGACTTTAAACACACACACACACACACACACAATGCACTCCTCTTCAAAATCTAATTCTGTATGCCAGTGTTTGGAAGGCTTAGTGGCATTGAGCAGCGGTGTGGTGATATCTTATAGTCTTAAAGCAGCATACTTATAGGGTTTCTCTCACTCCAGGCGCCTCAATACAGCAGTTGCACGCTTTCAATTACATGCTTGGTTTAGCTTGTACTACAGCAATTACCCAGCAAAATAGGTCATTCCTACAGCCCAAAATGGACCCGGTGATCTATAACATTATTTAAAAGCTACACGAGCGGCAATTTCTCTCTCTAAAATTGCGTTTTTCACTTGGTTACTTGTGTTTACGCGACCGTAATTTTTTCGGTATTTTTCTATCTATATCAAGTTTTCACGCACTGTAGCCCGCACGCTAATACACGCACACACAAACGCAAAATTGGTTTATTCCAAAGCCCATTATTGCCCCAGGTGTCAAGTTGAGACACATCAGATACACGTGTTTGTAATAATGCTACTTATCATACCTTCACGACTCGCTGCCATTCGCCGTATTTCATTCCTTCTCGACAGATTGGTTTTGCCCTCTGTGTTAGTGTCGGAGGATTCAGATCCATGAACAGAGAAAAACCTCAGCGTATTATTTACATAGATATGAGAGTTATGTAAACCCTTTCATATGAGCAAGTTCAATGACATTTACATTTAGCCTTTCAAGAACAAAAAGGATCTATTGAAAGGTCTTTTTTAATGGTATATTGAGGTTGCATGACCAATGTCAGGTTCAATAAAACTTTACATTAGATATGTTAGATTAGAGACATAGACTACTGTGTCTCAAGTGTTTCACTGATTTGAATACCCAAAAATTGCTAAATAGGTTTTGCACTTATGATTAAATATTGTAATGTATTATATTTCATGGAAATACATAATGTTTTTTGTCAGGTTTAAACAACATTTTGGAGCGTGTCTCTCTGATGATGATGTGGGTGACATGAGCATTAGTGAGGACAGCATGACTGAGACAACAACAACCGCCCCACAGGTAGCGTAATATTTCCCAGTCTGTAATGTGATTTGCATGCTTTTCTTTTAAAATATTGTGTATTTGCACTTTTTCTTTGTGCAGATCTATGTAGTTGTGGACACTAGACCCTGTGGTGATGAAAGGGTTATTCATGTTGTGGGGTGTCCAAGAAGAACAGTATGCCACTCTTGTTCCTCAATAGCAGGTACGGATTAAATTTTCTGACTTCTCATATTTTTTTATGCCAGTATTAGGGCTGTCAAACGATTAATTACATGCAGAATAAAATTTTGTGTTTGCATAATTTATGTCTGTGTACTATGCATATTAATGTTGTATTTATAAACACATAAGCATGCATGTATACATATATAGGATATTTTTACATATATTTATTTATATTTACCAATAATTTAAATGATATATACATTTATTTATAACGTTCTTAAATGTATGCATGTGTGTCTATATTATAAATACAACATTAATATGCACGGTACACAGATATATATTATGTAAACACAATTTATTTTCGATTTCTATTTTTGACAGCCCTATAGTCAGAATAGATACTGGCTTTCTCACTCAAGATTATCTTTGCCACGTGTAGTGGTGATTTGTTGAATCATGATTTTTTTTTTATTAGGAGCAAGTATTGCTTCAGTTGAGTCTGGAACACTTCAGAAAAACAAACATGACCTGGACGCTGCCAACTGCTCTGTGTCCTGCAACACAGACACGCTGTTGCTTACAATGGAGACCACTGATAACTTAATATCTCTAGAAGACTCTCTGTCAACACCCCACTGATTCACCCGAAAGCCTTGTTCAGAGGCTGGTCCGTGAACTGCTAATGTGAATATGTTAAATGTAAAATTCAATGTCATTGTGTAGATGAAATACATTCAAAATGAGGTTACAAGAAACAAGCTTACAGGTTCGTAGCACCAGTGATTTGTCAGCAGATTTAATTAAAAAAAACGGTCACTCCTATTCATCTAAAAACCAGTGCACACCTTACAAATGCTTTAATGCAATTCAACAGGAGCTTTAGAATGTATTGAGATCATTTAATCTGACAAGGTCATCTGAAGAGTGCTAGAGATTCAACTGTAGTGAAGGTTGCTGTTTGTTCTACTCTTCGAGTCATAAGACATGCTAGACGTAGTATAAAACTATAGTATAACACTCCTTGTGTTGAGTATTTTCTGTATATAGTAAATGAAATGCATAGAGCATATTTTGCAGGATTATATTGAATTTAAACCTAAATACAACATGATGGAGTTGTAATTTTGTAGTAGTTTAACAATTTTTGGTTTGAGCATGCATGGAGGGAAAAATCCAGCGTAATGATCAAAAAACATGTTTCTGACCTTTTTGTTTGATTTAGCTATAACAGACTCAGGATGAATCTAATTGTTTTTATTGTCTAATTGTTTTATTGCCCGGATTATATATATTTATCAGCAATTAAATTAGACCTTAATCATACATCACAGCTCCTATGATATTCAAATTCATGGGGAAATAGTAATGTTTTTGCAGCAAGCCTATATATATATATATATATATATATATATACAAATGTATCTGTTCTACCAACAGATAATATATAAATACCGGGATTATAGGGTTTTAACCTACTTCTGCCGTCTGAATCTAAAGTCCAGAACAATAAAGGATAACGTTAGATAGTTTAAACAAATCTGACGACGCTTTTAGCTCTCCTATTATCTTTCTTATTTTTTCTTGTAACTGATGTGACTCATGGACTATTATATATAAATCAAACGTATATACACCAAAACAATACTTTTGTAAATTTAATGAGGTCACTGTTTATCATGTGCCACAGCCGATCATTTTATATGGTCTAAAATGTAATATTCAGATGAAAAATCCATCACATTCCAATTTTCATTTGAAACTATGTTCATCCTGCTCCTTATGTCTGCTTCTGATAGCTACAGCTGCAATATTGATGCAATATGTATGTCTTTTGCAACTGATAAAGATTAATGAATAATGTAAAGGACGAGAAATGGATTGAGATTGTTGTAAAAGTCATTCACTGTTTTCCTTAGTGATTTTTTATCCCCAGAAAATCAGTCAAATGTCAGAGTGCTAGAGATTCTTACACAAAATATACGAGGTGAGAACTCTAAAAAATGTGCTAGATTTCAAATTTATTGTTTCCACAAAGTATATGTTGTTTTTACTGAGGTCAACTGTCTGTTGGCTAACCTTTGTTTAAAGGGAGGAACAGACCACCCATTATTCTCTCTCTTTCTCTTTCTCTCTCTCTCTTTTAATCTCTTTCTTTACCGTCACTGACCCACATCTATTGATTTTTTGAGATGGTCCACTTATCTATATATTGCTGTCTGATATGATGAGCAGTGCAGTCTGGGTTGCACTTCAAACTGGGGAGATGGAGCCTGTAATAAAGATAAAATTGAACCTGCGTCAATTTCTCTGATAATACAAAAGCCAAGAGACTCTAAAATGAGTGGACATGTTGTCTTTAACCTCTCAGCATTTTGCCACTTTTAGTTTTTCATGGTACACACTCCAAAGGCAAAGGGCATTTGTTTCATATTTGTTCCCAGTAAATTCTTGTATTCACTGTAACTTTTTTATCTGTGTGGTGGTGGTGGGTTAAATAGAATTGTATCTCTGTGGGTTTTTTGTTTTCATCACATTTTACATTTTTGAAGCTCATGATGCCTCAATACTACATACTGACAAGAAAGTGCTTGGAGGAGATTACAAGAAATAACAACATATCGCTCCTTATTATAATAACTTCAGTATGTTCTGGAAGGAATCACGCTTTTCCACTTTTTCCGTATGATGAAATGTGATTCAGGATCTGAAACAATCTGGCCACGCTCCCTCTCTCAGCTGTAGGGAATTAAAATGGGGGGATCAAAGGATGAGAGAGCTAATCCACCTGTGAGTGGAAGAGAAAGATGACGATAAAGAGGAAATGTGTGAACAAAGGTGTTTGCAGTTGCCCTCCTTTTCATCGTTTTTTCCCCTGCATTTTCCCTCTCATCAGACAGGAAGCAGTTGGTCTGGGGAGACTCCAAAAGGTGCACAGATGAGAGGACTAAATAAGGCATTAGATGCCCACTCAAAGGCTTTGTTGCTTATCCTCCAGGTCAGCGCACAGCCACTGTGGCCTGTGACCTGCTCAGAGCCACGCTGCTTTCTAGGCTTTGAGTAGATTTAGCGCAAGGGATAATGCACGAATTTGGGCACAGGCACATGTGCTTAAGGCTCAATTTTATCGACGGGAACGCTTGTCGGTGGCCTAATAGAGCTGTCAGACAGAAGGGGAGAACTGTGTAAGGCCGCGATGCTGCACATATTGTATTAATATAAAGGAATATTCCACATTCATTTTTAAACTTGTTTTACGTGTATTACACATTTTGCACTGGATTCAATTGCATTATAGGATTTACGGAAATGTCCGTAAAATAAAGGAAAATGTGCTGGTAATTTTCTGCCAGTACTTTATCCGTTTTTTACGTATTTTTCTTACAGTGTGCATGTTGGATTTGAGCTTTTTATTGATCAATGCATATTCAAATTATATTGTGAAGATGTGGCATGAATGATTATGAAGTGTAAACTTCAAGCGTGATTATACTATCTTGGTGTAACCTAGAGCTTCTTTCTAAAAATATCTACCAACAAAAATAAAAACACTTATTTTGAAATGATTTAATTGAATATGCTGCAGTTTACTCCATTGTGCATAAACTAGCATTTACTTGATTATATGTCATATGTGCGTCTAAGTTTGTGTTCACAGTTACCACTCTGTGGAAGGAAAATATACATATAACACTGCCAATAAAATACTTGCAACTGCAAATATATATATTAAAGGGATAGATGTTTTTTCTTGATTTATTCTTTTTCGAGCGAGCTAACACTTTAATCCTCACCAGTACATAAAGCCTGTGTATCTGTCACCTGTCCAGTAGGGGGCGATGATAAACAGCAAAAGGAAGTTACACACCAGCGGATATGCAACTCAGCACTGAGAATGATGTGAACAGGTAGATATGAAACATATGTTTATCCTGTTATTTCACACACACCAAAAGCCTTTAATTATGTGACTCAACCTGCAGTCTCAGAAGCTGTTCACACCAGTTTCAGGCATGGCAACAGATCATTGTCTTCTGTTTGTTTTGAATTGTGACTGTTTGAAGCTTTTTGATGACAGAATTTGTTGTCTGTCTGAACAAATGCAATTATTCTCATAACCACAAATTTACTTTGTCTATCAAAATCGGCGTTCCTAGTTTTGAAATAGTTATTTGTTTCCATAAATTGTTGTTATTGCTGATGTGAATATGAAAAGTTACATTCGGAGTAGACACCCACAAAATCTCTAAACGCTGTGGAAATGCAAAGCTCAAATACAAATCTATATATGTGACCTGGACAACAAAACCAGTCTTATGGGTAAATTTTTCGAAATTGAGCTTTTGAAATAATCTGAAAGCTGAATAAATATGCTTTCTATTGATGTATGAGTTATTAGAATTTGATCATATCTGGATGAGATACAATCATTAAAACTCAGGTATCTGAGAGTGCAAAAAAATCTAAATATTGAGAAAATCGCCTTTGAAGTTGTGAATCAGAGGCACTGTGGCGGGCCATCCAGTCTCAAAAGAAATAAAGTTTCGTATATTTACGGTAGGAAATTAACAAAATTTCTTCATGGAACATGATCTTTACTTAATATCCTAATGATTTTTGGCATAAATGAAAAATCAATAATTTTGACCCATACAATGTACTTTTGTATTTTACTAAAAATGTTCTTGTGCTACTTAAGACCTGGGTCAGATATGTCTGAATTGTTAGGTTATGTAAAATTTGAATGTTTGAGTATGGTTCTGTTGCATTAGAATTTCTGTGATGTTTTTTTCCAGTAGAGTTGTGTGTTCATTAATGTCTGGAGGTGATATAACTCGTAATACAACTAAATTAGGACCATTTCACATTTACCAACTGTAGCCTAGATTGTGTGGACTCTTTCAGCATGATAACTGATGTTTTATGAGTCTCACCTGATCTGATTCGTAGCATTCTCCACAGGGCTGAGACTTTTAAATCATGCTTAATTAAAATCAAGATTATTGCTTTATGTGTGACTGTTATGAGAAGATAATGAAATATACTTTCAATTGGAAGTTGGAACCATGCTATGACATAACTAGTTATCAAACATTTTCAGTTGGCATGAATACAATACATCCTAAAATTAAATAAGCATGCAAACGCCTGAGGTCAATGTCCAAATGTAGAAATTCCACACAATATGTGTCCCAGTCTGTGGTAACCAGGCTAAAGTCTTCAATTATGAAACAATGAGCATCAAAGTTTGATTTCGATAAGAAGGTTATATTTTTACATAATGTTGTTAAAATTATGTAGGATGATTTGATGTGGAAAATAGTAAAACAATCACACACTTAAAGTAATAGTTGATCTCAAAGTAATAGTTCACCCCCAAATAAAAAATAAAGACACAAGATAGGCCGCGAGGGCATGGCGCAGATCTTGGTGGTAGTAGCAGCAAATATTCTAACGATAGCTTTGAAGGCCGAAGTGGAGAAGGGTTCCATGTGAACAGCAGTTGAACATGGGTCAGTCAGTCCTAATAAGGGATGGGTGATCGAAAGGGAGTCGGGTTCAGATCCGGGACCCGGAGTGGCAGAGATGGCGGGTGCTGCGAGACATTTTGTGCGGTAAACCAAAAGAACCCATAGAAGTCGGCCTGAATGCCAGGGTAAAGGTTCTCTCTTCTCCGTGAATGGCAGGGCGCCCTGGAATGGGTCTCCCCCTTCTGTCATTATTTACTCACCATCGAGTTGTTCCAAATCTGTATAAATGTCTTTGTTCTGATGAACGCATTGAAAGATATCTGGAAGAATGGTTATAACCAGACAGATTCTGCCCCCCATTGACTCCCATAGCTATAACCAGACAGATTTTGCCCCCCATTGACTCCCATAGCTATCACCAGACAGATTTCCACCCCCCATTGACTCCCATAGCTAAAAAAATAGTATGATTACAGAACTTTAATTTTTGGGTGAAATATCCCTTTAAGTAAGCCATTGAACTCTGTATAGCCTTGATGGGGTGAAATATGGACACAAAAGTTATTTTTGTGAATCCTTTTAGTTTGGATTCTGTGTTGGCTGTAGTTAGTCTGGGCCTCAGCATAGAAATCCAGGTTCCATGTTGTTTGTACAGCTTGTCTGGTGTGAAGTACTTTAAATCACTGGAATCATTTAGAACAAAAGAGTAAGTGTCGTTTTGTTTTCTCGTAACCACTGACTGGCTGAATAAGTGTTTTTAAACAATCCTCCAGGGTTGAAGATTCATCATAACAGCTACTGTTTTTCTTTCTCACCAGTTTTTTCTTATCTTTGGAGCGATCGGTATGACTGCATTCACAAAAGAGTTAAACTATACATCTGCAAAGCCATTCCTGATCATTCATGTGAACATCAACATACCGAAACAACATTCCGAAAGTGTAGGAAGGGCAGTGATTAACAAACTCTGTTCCGTTTCAGCGAGTTGACTTGTTGAACATTATGCTGTTACAGTCAAAATTAGTTATACAGTCATCTCAGTTTACTAGATTTATCTTATAGGTTACTTAAAGGGAAACCCCTAACTCCACACAAAAATGAAAAATCTGTCACTTATTAACCCCCCCCCAAATTGTTCCAAACCGGTATAAATGTCTATGTCACTAAGAAAGATATTTGGAAAAATGTTAGCGACTCACATTTCCGGGACATCATTTACTATCCTAGTAGTTACAATTATTGAATAATTTTTGTTTGTTCTGTTGAACACAAAATAATGTTTTACTAACAAAGTCCAGTAGGTGCACGTGCAAATAATCTACTTCACCTGGCACCTGTCCTATCAGCTCAAGAGCAAGCTCTATAAATAGCTTAACCGCCTTACCTTCATTCTCTCTACTATTTCGCAGCACCCTGACTCCTCACCATCAGCCTATTTCTACCTCAGTATAACGGGGGAGCACTTTAGGTTTGGGCAAATACTGACCTCGGGGACCTCTCCCTGGATGGCACGCCACATATGCCTACTATTCATTCATCCCACTTTATTTATTTGCTACGGCTAACTCGTGAAATTATATACTTGGAAGAATTTAGTAAAGCAAAAGTTCTAGGGCACATTTGAATACCATTTCATTTTGGGGTGGAGTATCCCTTTAATGTTTAAAATGTTTTCGTCTCATTTGTTTTGTTTAAATGGGATCAGTTGTTTATCCATAAATCTGATGCTGTCTGTTTATGTTAAGGTGTATAATTGATTTTGTTATGTTTAACACTGCTAAAAGCACTTATAAAATAGATGGCAATCCTAATGTTATATATACCTATTTATCACTATGAACACTTGGTGTTTTGAGGTTAGTGTCTGTAAATAGAGTGTTCTACAAAACTGGTTTTATAAAACATGCTTTATAGTTATTTGTGTTTGTAATGTCCTAAACTTGTAGAACCCCTATAGACTTCAGCTTAGGATCTGAACATGGTTGTATGTGAAAAGTCACTTAATTCAATGCAAACCCACAATATGTTATAAATTATCATCTTTATGCAACTATGAGATTTCCAGAGGGTGTGACTTGTGCTCCAAATGTCCATTTAATCATACTTTCAATAGATCCATAATTTCTACAAGGCTTAAAATGTCTCGTAGAATAATTTCTGTCACACTTACTCGAAAACACATTCACAACCATATCCCTTCAGGCATGCACAACCCACCGCTTAGTGTGGCTTAAAAAACAAGGACAGTCTGAACGTATGCCTTATGTCAGTGTAAGTGAGGTGATAGTGCTTCCATCTGGCATGCTGCCGAGCCTGTTCAGAGCAAGACTGATAGTTCGAGCAAAATATGTACCAGAAATATTGCATGCTTCTCCGTGTAAGAAGTAATGAAACTTTTTTTGTTGTTGTAAAATTTATACAAATAAAAACAGAAACATCATTATTTTAGCACTTTTGGCTCTTTGTTAAAATTTCTATAGATGCTTTACATGTATACAGTGCAAATGCACAAGAGTACAATGGACACCAGTGACAGGTTTTTTTAATTTGATACAGCAAATATAGACACGTTGCATTTCGTGTACATTTTGGCTAGACTCTACGATGTTGGTCTTTGGACTGAATGAAGGTAATAATAACCTAAAGCCGTCATAAGAAGGCCAGGCCCAGAACTCAGCACGGCCCAATGATTCATATTTCACAAAACACTCGAGGTGGATCACTTGGCCTGAATGTCCTCTCAATATTGACCATCATTGGTCTCTTTTCCCTTTTGTATACTTGTGTGGCTGCTGTTTCAATGAAAGCTTATTTTATAGTGTTAACATTTCAAGCCTTTTTAACTACGTTGACTATTTTGCCCTTTTTTTTCCTTCTAAAATGATATGCACATCATATGGAAAACGCGAAGACCTGAGAGAATTTTGGTGCCGCGATGCTGAACACGGAACACACTGTGGCATTTCTTGCTCAAGATGGACCAGTCATCCATTAACATGGCTTTCGTACAAAACTACCGTACACGCTCTAGTATCTATTCGATAAAAAATGGAACGGAAACATTTATGTTTAAACAATTTGTAGACATCATCACGCAATTCTATTCATATAACTTCCTCTGAATTTAAAATTCTCTTTTCCTTCAAAATGTCATTTCAACTTCTCCTCCTTAATTCTTTTAAAGTTTAATCACCCCTTTTTATCTCTACACATCTTTTTTAAATACATAGGATTGGGCACATAAACATCACAAAAAAGACACATTTTTGTTGAACTGATATCATATGGTAATGACTTCTCAGTGCAGATCAATAGAGCTCCCCTAGCGGGGGGGAGGTTAAACTCCATACTTTAGTAGTTCATTATGCACAAGCCTTAAAAGTAGACCCTCACTGTCTTCACTTCCTTCAAGTTCATAACAGTAAAGCCCTAACAGTAAAGACTCTTATTCATTGGTCCACTTTTCTATTCTTCCCCATCTCTTGTTGATTATGTGATTAATTGAATCTTTTGCTTTATTGGCTTTTCTTGGCTGCATTGGATTTGGTCTTGGTGACGTAGGCTTCTAAGAAGAACTGACAGAAGAGCACAAAGTAGCTGAGGTACATGAGGGATGACCATACAATGTTATGCACATGCGACCGGCACTCTTGGCCTTGCTGCATCCCCGAATACACCAGGTAGTTGACCACGCAACCCATCACCATCTGAGTGATCTGCGTCAGAGTGATGAACATGGCAAACTTGCGGGAGATTTTGAAGCCGGCGGCCCTCAGAGCGTAGTAAGAATACATAACGGCATGGACCAGGTAATTCATGGTCATGAACCAGCCACCGCCGGCTACCATGTCCTTGTAGGAGTACCAGGAATACAGCAATACTGTGATGTGGTGATACCAATGCAGGAAGATTAGCTTCTGTTTGCGTAGCACAATGAACATTGTGTCTCCTGAAAGTATAATAAACAGAAACAGTATGAGATATAGATGGAGAATCATCTGCTTAACTGTAGTAATCAGTTATTTTTGTTTCAAGTAAAACCACAATTTTACCATGATTTTAATAGAGCAACCCCAGTTTAACCTTGATATATGTAGTGAAATTATGGCTATACAAATGGTAAGCAATCAACCAACTTGTACTTCACTTTCACAATAATAAAACTAAAGTCTGGTTCATTTCCTAATGTGTGTGCTGGAAAGATTACGATAAACTTATTTGTGAAATGGGAGTGTTAGAGAAAAATAAATCTTGGATTGTAATAAATAGTTTAGCACTTAACAAAAGTTTAAAACAAAAACACCAGTCTTTAATTTTTTTAGATATCCTTATCTTTTCTATTTTTTCTACATGGTCCGTGACAACAGATAGATTGTAAAATTATTGATGTTGTGACGTGCACTGTACAGATTAAATGAACCGTCCTTGAATATTTTCAGTATCTAACCAGAGCAAAGTTTATCAATGCAAAGCATTGATAAAGACAAAAGACAAAGCATACAATTAAGATTTCATAAACCCTTGTGTAAACACTATTACCTTGTAGAATTAATAAGGATGGGACAGTCAATAAAATACAATTACCGCCGTTTAAGTTTGTAAGTCAGACATTATGTCATTAAATGTGCAGCGTGTGATTTTACAGTTAACAACTTTGACTGAAGGTGTGACTTTAATAACCTGCGTCCAAACAATGGAAGATGAGGTGTTTGGCATAAGAAAACTGGAAATTGATTTGGCACTGAGTTGGAGGTTGAAGGCTAACTTGAATAAGTATAGCCTTTGACTGCTTTTTACTTTTTGAATTAGTTTCACATTTGCCCTTCATAACCTTTAAGTTTATCATGAGACGGTAAATGTGTGTTTCAGACGGTCAAAAGTCCATGTACGTTGGCATGTCCCCTGCTGTATATCAAAGACCTCATGAGTCATTATTCTTGGCCTGACTCTTAATGGACGTTAAGGGTCATCACATTCTCTCAATATTGTTGTTTTATTTACAAACAGGCCAGTAGCCCCCTAACCGCCAGGACACAGCAAACACAATAGACCCAGGCAGGCGAAAATAGAACCAATGTTCCAGATCTTTAGACTCAGGGTTATACTGCAAGGTTCACGCTAACAATAAATTCTGTTACGGTTTCATAACTCGGACAGATGAACACTAGACTCTCTCCAGTGCTTTGTAGCTGAAATTTTAGTCTGAACACATTTAACAAAAAGCTGGATTTTTCAATGCTTGTGTTAAGGGATTACTGTTGCTTGAAAGGGGTTTGGAATTTGGGACCTCTGTAAAAGTGGCTGTAACCATTCTGGGGCTAGATATTTACATAAAAAATTACACTGGACCAGTTTCAGTCCAACAAAGCAAGAATGTTGTCCAATTGCAAAACTGTAAAATGTAATCTGAAGATCTGAGAAGGTTTGTTCAAAAGTTGTGTTATGAGAATTCAGCCTTGATAAGAAACAACGTGGGTATTCCAGAGAGCAGGTTAACTTACCTTCAGCTAAACCCTGAACTCTGGGTGGATCAACCCTCAACCCTAAGAAACCTTTCTTACTCGGGTATGTCAGTTCCAGAACACGTTTGAAGGGTAAGTTTAATCAACCTCACGAAAGATACCCAGAGTTATTACACGGCTCATTTGAATGCTTGATTCTGATTGGCCAGTCGCGACATTCCAAGGGTTGTTATTTTCAAATAACAACCGCTCAAAATTAATAACACCCGGATGCTCCAAATCATTTTGAGAGGGGCAGTTTAATATTACACAAAAAATAATTATAAATATGTCTTTTAATAACATTTAAGATATTATATTTTACAAATGATTAAACCAATTTGCTTGTTCTTTACGTTATAACGTCGTTTCTATAAAAACCGGCTACCTGTACATTGTCCCTTTCTTAACGTGCACTCACAGAAACAACATGAAGACATTGTCAATGGGTCTCAGAGTTCACGAGTCACCATGAAAACAGCAGGGAATCATAAAGTTTTTCACTGTAAAACAAGGTTATAAATCATAGTTTTTTTTCACCAGAGGCTTAAATTTGCATCATTGTATAAAAAACATTATATGTTAAACGCCTTAAATTAATTAATAAATATATAATTAGTATTAATATATGTACTATTTTTATAGTGAAATAATTAAAATATATAATCATCATGGCTATCTTTGTTACATAAAGTGTAGATTTGTTGAGATGTTTGTGATTAATTTTAATATGTCTACCACGGTATTTTACCACAATTGTGTTGTGTATGTATTTTATTACATTTCTAATTTATAGGCTGTATTAAACCTCTATTTTTGTTCCTTCCATGTATGTTTCTTAAAAAATCGACCTTTATTGTGTTTTCTGAAAACTAACTTTGTATTGTATCAGCTTTACATTCAACTGCCATATTAATTAAAAAATATGTTTTAATTGTAGAAACTGCTACAGTTGTCATAATTTTGGAAAAACATGTGTGATGCGTTTCAGTACACTACACTATGTATGATTATTAAGTTGTAAAGTAGAGGCTGTAGGTCTGCTGTGACCGAGTTAGAGGTTTAAAATGTAAGGCCCATTCACATTTACGCCTAATATATATCCCTTTCAAATACATATACATTTTCTTTTTTGTTTTCTAATAGGCCATGGCTTTCCACATGTTAAATGAGGTGTAAAAGACCTATCTTTAAAGACAAATAACAAATTGTAATTTGGAGTAAGGCCTTTCAATACGGCAGAGGAGGCTGATGATAAGAAAAACATTATTAGGAAATACAGATAATATGAAAACACTAAGAGGTATTTTAATGTAACTTATTATGTATCTGAATTAAAGTGATAAAGGGACATTCAATCTGTAAACCCTATGCCATAGGTGATAACCAAATTAAACTTTTCCTGGGAATCAGGATTGCCATGATGGGAATCAAACCTGCAACCTCTGGGTTATAAGTCCCATTACATCACAACTGCCCGGAGATGCGTCAAATATGATATAGTTAGTATAGTTAGTGGGGAAGGATAATGAGATGCAAATTCTTAATAAATTGTTAATAAAAAAGCCTTAATAAAAGTTACAAGGCGTGCATACTATTTAAGCATCCAATCGTATTTGGAGATTTAATAATAAACCTAATTAAAAGTGTGTACCGTATTCAATGTAATCCTTACATTTATTAAAAACAGTTCACATTATTTTATTTAAAGATTTTTTTTTTAAAGGTTACAAATCATAAAATTAGCATAAAATCAGTTATGAATGCTCAATCGCAACGGGTATGACTGAAAATGTAATTCTAGTAATACTGTAAAAATCTAATATATAATAGGCTACCTAATCTGTACTTCCACAGATCAAAAGCGCACGCATATGCAGACAACCCTTGAAGCTCAGTAACATTTCCTTGAAATGAACTAACCCTGGAACCCAATCTCCTCTGGATCAGGTTATCTTCAGAAAGTGAGTTGCTATAGTTACTTGCATACCCTGAAACTTATCTCTGTTTTTGGAACAGAAAGTTGAGCTTATCAGCTAACTAAACCTTATCCAGGTATGTCACATAACCAGCTTTCTGTAATATCCCCTGGGGTACATTTTGTGTTGTGTGTTTCATAATATCAAAAACACTTTTAAGGTGCTGTCTGTAGTTTTTGTAGTATCTATTGACAGAAATGCAATACAACATTAATAAACAATGTCTTCAGATGTGTATAAAGATCTTCCATAATGACACGTTAGGTTTTCATTATCCTAGAAAGCCATTTCTATCCACATACACCACGGGTCCCCTTACATAGAATTGCCATGTTGTTTCTCCAGTAGCCCTAAACTGCTCAACAAAGCGTGTTTCGTTAATGTTAACTCCTTCGGCAAAGAATCGAAAACTTGATGACATCTTTGTCCTATGACAGCCACCATAGATCTTTGAATGGAAGGGGGAGCCGTTGGTTCCAATTTGCAACCAAATTTAATACACCGGTCCTTTAAGTCAAGCATATCTCCCAATGTGACATCTCATAAGTGCTCATATATGTTGCGGATAAATTTAATTCTGATAAATACTGATTTGTTACGTGGTTACAATCTAGGCTCATACCTCTTTGACACACAAACACACAAATAGCAACAACAAGAGCAGCTTAACTAAACCGAAACCCATGAAATTTAAATAGAGCATCACATAATCTCACCTAGTTCAGGAGCCTTACTGAGAACAAACGCATAAGCCCAGAACTTGCTGACTGGTCCGTTGTAGAAGCTCTGATCGCACACCGACTGCTGTAGGCCCTTGGTCATCAAGATGTTCACCATGTATCCGCCAGTTCTGACCGCACCAAATATACTAACAGACGGAGATACGGAAACAAAAGAGAATATATTTTTATATCAGATACATTGAGCTTTTAAATGAATAAAAACATCTTATGATTGACAGCTTTAGAAGAAAATTCTTCCACTCCTAACATGTAGATGAATGAACCGGAGCGACATTTACAAAGTAACCCAATTCCACTGGAAAGCCGCAGACTTGGCAACAAAGACTAGCTCGAACCGCTCCAATAAGGCGGACGACTTGCATAAAGAGGGTATGGACGTGTCGCCAAAGCACGCCCTCGTGGGTGGCAAAACTTTTAGCCTTACAAAATCAGGATACGCAATTTCATGCAACATTTCAGTGTCCAGGAACACCGTATTCCTTTGTATGTCATAGGGAAATGGTAAGGATCTCCGTCTAGTCCAGCTGCTTGTAATTGCAGCAAATAATTGCGTGTTTTAGTTCCGGTTTCTTTGTTTCCCCTATTCCCCTCATTCATTTTGATGGGTGTTATGCCACCCAGGGGAGCGTGTCCCAGGGCATATCCCGACATGTGCACGTGGGGAAGTTACGTCAATGCATACCCCCTATATTGGCCCACAGAAACAGTTACTAATGCGGCATCTAGTTTTGATATGGTTGTGGCTAGAAGGGATACAACAAGTGAAAAAAAATTCTCGCTATAAAATTATAATAAATGACATTAGTTTACGCCTACACCTACCCCAACCCTAAACCTAACCTTCAATAATAATAAAATAGTAATTAATTGATGTTAGCGTGATAAAAATTATGTAGTATTGAAGTGCCTATGCCCAGTGGAGGTACCTGAATCCCTTCTAGCCATCACCCTACATTGAAAATAGTTCTTCTATGTCCCATTTTGTGAGTTTCTGTGCGAGAGCGCCCTCTGGCTTTCTGAGCTTTTCTGGCTTTATTCTCATTGGCTGCGTTTATTGATTGACAGTCTGTAGCATTGGGTGGGTGGGTCAAGTTTCTAGTTTCTAGTGGCTGAATCGATGTGTTAGATGTTGGAGTTTGCGTAATGTCTATTCTACTGTTACTTGAGTGCTGATGTTTATAGATAGAGGAGTGGGTGACAGTGTTATGATGTAACATGAGTTAGATGAGATTAGATGTAAACTCGAAATGTATCATTTATATGCAGGTCTCTGATATACCTTATTTGCCGGTCTTTATGAAGTAACTTGGAACGAGGAAGTGGCTTGTTTACTGCCTATAATGCACACCATTAATCTTGTAAAACATAAACTATTTATGAATACACAGTATACCCGTCACATTATGCGTTTCTCTTTCCCAGGTGCAAAAAGTGCACATTTAAACACACTAATTTTGTACTAAATATACAAAACATGTATTTAGTAGATAAACTTAATAAGCTATAAGAGTACTCAACTGTGGTATTTTGAGAAAGTATATTTTGACTAAAGACTATACTTAAGTATATTAATTAAAATCTGTGAAAATGGAGCACTTTAGTGTAATTAAATAAAGTGTTTTTTAGTGCACTTTTTTTGGGTTGTGTGCCTCTCCAGAGGAAAGTGCCCTGCAATGACTGAGAAATACTGTATTAAACCTTAATTTAAACTAACAGAGGTCCTAAAAAATATCCTTTATCATAATATAAAATATTCTTTGTTGCATTTGCTGTATGACATTCGCTGCATCAACAATACAGCAACTTTTATTGTATTTGTTAATACCATCACCTTCTGTAGCCCAGGCATCTGTTTTTTCATTTTTACATAATGTCATTTCTGTCACTCCTCCCACAGCAATGTTTTAAATAGTTGTGAGTTTTAGAATCGGTAGGTGCTGTGACCCCCTATAGGTCTGTTGAGAGAGAGTTGTTTGGTATCAGACAGTTAGTTTATTATATACCTAATGGCATAATTACCTGAAGACGGCGAGTGTTAAAGACCATAGTACCAGTGGTTTCCTCAATTCAAACTTCTCCCTTTGCTTCATTAAACGCCGCCCACCGAGTATGCACGCAGCGTAGAGCGCTGAGAACAGGAAAGATTTCTTCCTGTGGGGAGAGAGATGGTAAAAAATGAATTAGTAAAGACAAAGGAAATTTTGTATCTATTATAACAACCTTCAGCATGACCATCTGTTCACAACATATTCTTAGTCTTTAATTATGATCATATACATGATAATTATTCATATTTGAAGCTGTGGACCTTAGGGTTATACTGATGTGTCAATTGAGTGAGGTGATATATGCAACATAAATAAAAAATGTATCCGATTTCTTAGTCTCATAGAGAAAATGTCCATTTACAGATGACAGCTTGAAAACATCAAGCTGGTGTAGATAAAAGCTTCTGGTAAATGCATCAATTTAACATAAATTGCTTTAATATAATCCAGATATGTAGCTGATGTCAAAATCAAGAGGGAAGTCTTTTATAGTGGGTGCATCTCGGAAACGGAGATATTGAGTTAAAAAACGGATTTAAATTTCGGATTTAAATGTATACTGTGATCTTTGTTATAAAAACATCGAAATCTGTTTGTTGTTCTATCACATTAAATCCTGACCTCAGAATCTAATTCAATTGGCTCAGCACATTTCGCTGCTTGAAGTGGTGCTGTCCAAACGCATCAAACATTACATAAATATGTCATTGTATTTCTTAAAGCCTATACTCATCACTTCTCTCTTGCCAAAGTGAAAGGAAATAAACTGTTGTTGGAGCTTTTCATCACAAACAGATTATTGGGCTTATTCTGACAGCTTGCATTGCTTTTAAGATCTTATGATATCTGGCAGAGCTGAAGTCCATTAATCTCATAGCTGGAAACATCCACAGTGCGGTCTGATTCAGTTTCGAGGGCACTTTTATCCTGCTAAATCTGATTTGCAATAAATTTGTTTCTCTTCCGTGCCGTCTAGAATGTTGTTGAGAAACTAAATGAATATAGCTAATTCTGGTTAACAGCGAGAGTTCACTAAAAATGATTTGTTGATTTTACTTAAAAAAGATGTCCACCATTTTTGCATCATGGTTTTTAAATCAATTCAACTTAAATATTTTCTTGTTATTTTGACTTGAAATCTCTTTGTTGCGTTTACACGGATATATGAGTTCACAAGGCCTTCATTAACTTAAAAAAAGAAGTAGCACAAGCTCAATCACTTAACAGTGCTCATGTAGTGTGTACTTGAAAAGCAAACACAAATCACCTGGATGGTAACTTCACAGAAAACGATTATTCAGAGATGAAACAACATCAATAATACTAAATACATCGACAAATTTCGTTATACATTTTATTATCATCTATACAAATGCCCCAGAAGTGGTTATTATTTAAAACCTTATGGGTATTCCTCACAGCATTTGTACTGATAATATTAAGCTCATTGCACTGGAAATGTATGTTAGATTTACTTAATTTTAACTCTAGTTTGCACAACTCAAATATTTCCATTCACTGTATGCATACTTTTGAGCTTTTCTTGTCATTTATATTGTATATTTATAAAAATGTGTTTATTTTTAAGTTGAAGCTACTTAGCATAATACAATATGGTGGTTAAGACAAAAAATACCAAAATGGATTACCTTGAATCTATTAATAATATTCAACTAAACAGTAGCTATAAAACAGTCCACTGCTGTCCTTCTGAAACCTCGCATCTCCATATTTTGTGGTTTTTATTTAGTCATAAATCATTATTATTAGTCACCCTTTATGTTTCTCACTGGGTTTTGCAAATATCTAACCAATAAAAAGTATTTAAAAGTCCTTGGCAACGTTGACAACTAACTATGTAATCATATAAAAAGTACAGTGTTTTTCCAATTTCTAAAAACGGCAAATTTGGACAGAGTATTATTAATGATCAAAGAGACAGTTACAGGATGAGGGTGCATTTACTGTAAAGACACATGTCTAGAGCTGATGTCTTCGACATAACATTAATACCAGGCCAAGACATGTAGCCACTTGTGAATCAGAGCACTCGAGTTTATTTTTATCACAAGTCTCCACCAACAGACCTAGTTTTATAATTTATTTAAACCTACCACACTTTAACCTTTTATATACAATGATGGTTGTTTTTATGTCAGAAGTAAACCAGAAGGGAGCTTTGCCAGGCCAGCAGTCAGGGACACGTCTCTCCCTGCCACTATCATATCCTGGATGATGTGTCTGACTTGATTCTCTTTCGAGGAACTACAGTAAATTCCACGGACATGCCGTCCCAGAGGCTCAGCGGGGGTCCGATTACTGATCTGTATGGGTATTGTCATTGTATATTTTGACTTCCCTCAATAGTATTTAATTAATTAATTTAGCATTGTCTGAGTGTGTGTACTGTTGATTTATGCATGACCTCTACAGGCATCGTGTGAAGAACAGAAGGGTGTAGGTTGTAAAGGCTCGCTGGCTGTCATTTTATTTTTCTGCCCACTTGATGTGAGAAACACTGACCTCACTCTGCTCAGAACAGCGAGTCTATTCTATGCATTGTATACAGCCTCCTCCAACCTTGGATTGTCATTGCATTGTTCTCTGTGTACATGGGGAGGCTGCGCAGCATGCGCACATTTTATAGGGACGATTTATCGGTTTTATTGGAAGTCTGATTTTGGTATTGGGGTAAACACGCTGAATGGGATTTAAACGAGACATTTTGTTTGCAGTTGCAGCTGAGAACCTTGTACTTAACAAAACGGCTTGTGATGCTGCTAACAGTCATCTGTTATAACATCTGTTTGCATATCATGAAGTATTTCTTCAGAACCACATGATCATATGTCACGAATGAATAACCTTTATTAGAATTCGCTGATTTTTGGGGCGTTACTGAGCTGTGCTGCAGTGAATGACAAAGCAATATCAAGTTAAGAAGACACATTATAGCTGCACATTCAGAGTACATGAGCATCAAAGGGGTCATCTTATTCTGTTTGCCTAAGAGATCAAGGAGAGATGGTTTAATCATATGCCATGTAGCTTTATTAAAGCCCTGCCCCCAATAATAACCACCCAATCGTAAAGCGCCTGAAGTTTCCCATGAGGCCTTGCTGCGTTGTTACCATGTCAGAAAAGCAGAGCTTCATGAGCTTGTGCATCCGCAGCAAAAATGTTCTAGAAGACTGTAGTGAGATGTGTTCCTAAACAACAAACAAACCTGCAACAACCGATTCAGGTCTTGCATCATCATCTCAAAGTAGGTCTATGCATTGCAAGACCATCGAGTCCTTGATCTGCACTTTTTTTGTCTATGCTCTCCGTTTTTCAGCTGAGTGCATCAAACCTGCAGCGGACAGTGACTAATGTTGAAGGTACCTGCAGTGGATCACATCTGGCTAACACTGTGTGTGTGCGCTTCCGAAGTAACTTATATCAGCTAAATAAACCAGATCTGCAGACTTCTAGCAGTTTTAGACTAATGACGATTGCAAAATGTGTTCTGCTAGATTCAGTGATTTTTAACCAAGTGCAGCAAAATCCACAGAAGGTTGACAGAATTTACAGGACAAGCAAAATGAGCTCTGCAATGATTTTCTGTCGGTTCGATACGTGGACATGCAAATCAGTCAAATTATACTGAAATACTGTTCTTGCATGAGTATGTCTGAATACTGTAGATCTGCGTGCGTAGATACAGATATAGCTAAAGGACCCCGACGCTGATGTAATAATCTATGACTTGTTGAACAAGGCTTTAGCCAGAGGTTCCTCTACTGCTGTCTCTAACCATCACAAGCAATCTCTTCTGCAGGGTTACTCATAGTGAAAATAGAAACAAGGTCATTGTTCTTTCACAGGTCAAAATTTAAATGCGTTTTAATGTATTCTCGTGTTCATGCTGTGGTGGGTGGCGGAAGCTTTGAGGTCTGTTAAAGACCTTTTAGACTCAAATTTTGACCTTAAAAAGAAAGGTGCCTTAAAGGTTTTTCCACAATCAAGCCATAGAAGAACCATTTTTGTTTCATCAAAGAACCATCTATTCCTTACCTTATTATAATCGGAAGAAGCTTTTCTTCTCCACAAAGAAACTTTTGAAAAGCAGAAAAGAGTTCTTTGGATGTTAATGGTTCTTTATTGGAACCATTTAAACAAAACGTCAATGAGCAGGTAAAGCTTATAGTATTTCTAAAGATAATCTATCAAGGGTAGTGTCAATATTTTGATGAGACTGGATCTTCCAGTGTGTGCGGGTTTTTGTAAGATTGTTTACAGCAACATTTCATGCAATGGATCAGTCTGATGGTGCCAGGAAAGTCTCAACAAGAAGGAACTGTAGTTCCACTGTTACGTAAGGCTGGCAGTCCATGTCAGGATTCAGTGTACATTTACGTGGTCCTACATTTTGTGGATTTCATGAGCTGCAGGGTTCCAGATTGCGACCACATTTTTTGCTTGCGCTTCTAAAAAGTTCAGTCAGGGGCTACAGTGCTCCTAGTACAAAAGGTTAGTCTGGAGCCCTGAGCTGGTCTCTTATTTTGAGAGACTGACTATGTTAGAATAAGAGAGGTCTTGTTAAATCAACTTTTGAGCAGTGCAATGAGGTGAGAACAGAAGATAGAAATACACCCAGATTAGAGATTGACCTGTGGCTACCTGTATATCCTTTGGCTAATTCATTCCTGCTAAACCGGACCCACATGCAACATGATGCAATCTATGGGTACTATGCTGAAAATCAGGCATGGAAAATGGACTGAATGAAATGTACCTAATGCACTTCCTGATCTAAATTAAATATTTTGTATTCCAAAACTTTATCTTTTATGTATACGTAGATACAGGTTGATGTACTGATGTACAATCTAAATATATCTATACACGCTGACTGACCCAAGATTTATAATGGCTTTGCTATGTGCCCAGTCTTGCTCGAGATTTGCAAAACATGTTCATGTTAAAAATCATGTATGTGTGCTACATACACTGCATTTGTGAGTACCAACTGACTGTACCAGAAATGCAGTAGTACCTGTTGGAGTCAGATGTTCAGAGAATTTTAAATATGTTGTGCGTTTCATATGACAGTCCTATGTAGTTAATGAAGAACATCGCTCTGAAAAGTCACTTATGAAGAGTCTCACTGCCCCTCATACACTTAATTTATATCTATGCACCATTTGTTTCAAAAGTGTACTCCATGTGATCTTTTTTAAGCTTTTGTTATATGTAACATAAATAATCAAATGTAGCATAAATAATAAAAAAAAAATCAAAGCTGACTTTCTGTTCCCCTAATAATCAGGAAGTACATAAAATAATTATTAAAACATTAATTCCTCCATAACAGATATGTCTGAAAAATGACTACTGATACTCCAAAAACAAGGGGAATTTCGTAGGTATGTTTTTTCAAGCAAATGTTTACTTTCTATTTCTCATGAAATGCAAACGTGGCAATTACACTATGTAAATTGACCAGATCAATAGCCACAGAAACTGCTGATTAACGTAATACGGGTACAGGTAATTGTTATTTAACCCCCCTTTCATCCACAGAATCACAAGGTGAAATGCAACACATCTGTATAATAATGAATCTTAGGCTGTAAACAGAAAGCAAACTTTTTCTCAAACTCTATTCAACCCTGTTTGTACATCCCTGGTATATTCGGCCGGGAATCTTCAAAACCACACCTGTCCTGCAGTGCCAAACATCACCTTTGATCTTTATTGTATATAGACGCTACAGAAAAATAGGCTAGTGACCGTATAGTTTAATTATGATGCTACGTCCAAGTCAAATCTGTTCTCAGGTTTGAGGTAAAAATCTGTTAAATTTTTGGGTCAGGTTTGATTTGATGTGTCGCTATAATAAAGCTTAACTGTTCCTTCCAAAAGTATGGACAACCAATCCACCAAATGCCCACGTTAAACTATTGTAAGAAGAAATGCCACAACATAAGTATTATGGAATCATAGAAATTGTAACGACAGCGTGTAAACTAAATCCCTGGAGGCAGGAATGGTTTATGAGCCTGTGTTGGATAGAGCTTTATGATTTATGCTGCATGATTTAATGGGTTCCCAGTTTGACTCTAAGGTGTTAGATGCCTACATGTGTGTGTTTTGCATTTATACAGGCATGACAGTGTTAGCATTAACTGGCATGGGCAAACAGCACATTAAGATTCCACATATTTTACATTAAATACTACATCAAAAAATAAACAGAAAGATGCTGCAGCTCACAACTAGCTACACTGACATTGTGTCACTGAGAAAGTAACCACAAGATTCAGATTCTCGGCTCTCTACCCAGGAGGAAACAAAGTGGTAAATGTGTGCAAGCAACCCTGCCCGAGACGTGGGCACAGTTATGCTGAAACGTGATTGGTCGGATTTCTGTCAGCAGACATCAAAAGCCACCTCCCATTGGTCGGTCGATATGAATCTAAAGAAGCCTGATGTCCGTGTCTCTCCACGCGCTGCATCACACTGAAGCGTGAAATTGATACACGCGAGTAATCGTGTCGATGTTACATTGTGTCAGCTTTGTTTCTCAACATGCAGAATGCGCGATTATCACCCAAATTGCCAATAAACAAATTATAGGATACATCTGGAACACGTGCTGCAACTAATGACGCTACATTTTATATCCCTCGCTAAATTTAGTTTCATTTCATACCGATACTCGTGTAAGAGAGGCACCGCACATAGTTTTATGTTTTAGATTTGGGTAGGCTAGTCTTGGGAGGATAAACAGCTATTTGAAACGCAACATTGTTATGATGTTTTAAAAAAGGCTGATTGCATGTATTTCTTGTATAAAGTGAGCATATGATAGCCTATGTACCATATCGTCTTTCTAAAGGATGAAAGTTGCTCTTATCATGAAGGACACACGCAGAGCATCACACTGAACAGGCTGAATCTGATTAGAAAGCAGTGACGCTTCAAATATAGACCCACTCGTTACATGCAGATCAGTTGAGATCTTCAAAATAACGCAATGCTGAAACCACACTGCTGCCACATTATTGGTCTTTCGAAGGTGGAAAACGATGCTGCTTGTCTAAAAGGAAGCCTATGACTTTCAAAAGTCCCTGACGATTTACAAACAGCATCTCCGGCTAATGCATGGTTAAAATGTTTTATTCCCAACCCCCTGCAAAGACTGTACACTAATCTACGCACTAGGTGCATTATAATATTGAATACCATACGGACGATGCAAGTGATTTGAATTCTACTGTAGTTGATCACGTTTGATCATGAAACAAGGCTACTGTACCAGTTCTCTTGCATCCATCGAATGGCTTCATCTTCGTTGAACTGCCTCTCGAATTCGTACTCTTGCAGCGCAAGCACCGACATGATTTCCCCGTCGGCTTCCTTTAAACGCGTAGAGAGCTTTGCTTTCTAGACTAAATGAGTACAGTTGCGCGGATTTCCTGATTTATTTCTGTCGCAGACTCCAGCCTCGCCCTCGCATCGCTCTTAGCGTCCCAGCACGCTCGCTAAGCTCTTGTCTTATGTCAGCCTGTATGTCTCTGAGACCGTGCCGGCATACGCCCTCCTCTCTGTCTCCTGTGAAGAAGAGGAGCGCAAGGTCCTAATGCCGCAGCGCTGATGCATCCTCCTGTGCTGGCGTCGTTCATAACTGCAGTGACCTTTGGCATAGATTTAGAAATTATACGTTTTAATAGATGTTTGCAAGGTACCATCGTTATTAGGTGAATATATTGATTGTATAGCTTACGTTGAATGTATTTCGAGTGGGTTGGTTGTCACCGAGTTGCCTTGTTTGACAGCTCATCTATTGAAGAGCAAAATATCTTATAGGATTATTTATTACTTAGTTTAGTCATTTTTTGTACATCGTTTACACGAATTGTCGAAAAACAAAGAAATAACGATTGATTATTGATGTTTGCCAGAGAAAGGTTATACGTTATCAGTATCTTTTATGTGGCCTATGATGCGGGTTGTCCTAATTGGTGCTTTGTGTTGTCATAGAAAAACAGATCTTCCCACCTTTGCCCGGCTTTAGTTAAATTTCCACAATAGGTCAGTCACAAAAGAGTACATGTGTTGACTGATTCATTAATTGATTTCCTGAAACACAACTTCCTGTCCCTCTGTTGTAAAGGTTGTGCAGGTGCGCTATAGTAGCGGCTAAAGATAAAACGATCTGAGCCAACACCTGGTTGAATTAAAAAAAATAAGCTACCTTTTTAAAATGTCAATGAACTCGGCCTTAGCAATCCAAAACAAAGTCTACAGGTTTCCATCTCTGTCACAACTGCTGTGGTTTCATAATCGCCCCATGATGTTCTTTAGTCTCTGGGTCAATGGCACTCACCAGCCCTTATTAACTTTTTCGAGACTCCTCTAAGGACCTCCAGTCGCTTCTTATTTCAGCTCTGGGGACAGTAGTTGTATTGATTTTAGGAACTGTAATTGATTCAATGGACCACAATCTTCCCTGCACGTGGGGAAGCAAGTTTGAAATCAAGTTAACTGATTTGTAGATTGAGAATGTTTCAAAATAAGAACACAAGGTGAGCTGAAAAGCTTCATGGAGGGTTACTACTTTGAAAACAGTCAAAGGGTGTGGCAGACAGAATGTGACAATAGACCAGAGAGGGTGTACAGCATTTATGTTCCTCGTCCTTGCATTTAATGAAAAATTATTTAAGGTAATAGGTAAGAAAATAGATAGCTATTTAATTTATGTTCTTGTGTTTGTTGTAATACGGTGTTTGCTTAGAAAAGGCCAGCATCTCCTGCACTGACACATTAATTAACTAGGCTATAGAAGTTCTTTCTATCAAAAATGTTGCGGATGTTTAATGTTGCATGAAGCACAATCCTTATTTGTCATCCTAAATTATGACTTGTCTGATCATGTAGGTTGTTAAGTAAGATTGTTTGAAATTCAGCCAAAGCGGTTTGATGTGGTGGTTTGTGTGTTCACCTGCATTGCATTTCTCTGTAAAGATTAACGGTTACTTGTCAAATGCATTAAGTAGAATAATTACAGTGAAATTGAATTACAGTATGGATGAGGCGATTACATAAATTAGTAATCCAGGACTGTAATATAGTCAAGATTTATGTTGACAATATTACACAGATCAATGAATGATGTTTACTTGTCTACTATACTGTCTACAGTTTTTCATTTTGACTGACACTTTTACTGTAGCTTAGTCACCAAACTTTAATGGAGACATTCACATTTTAGAAGGGCATGAACGCTAAACATTAAACTACGCCCTGTCTGTCATGTGGCGAATTTATATGAGAACTTTTAGAACTAGATTTTTTATTTATGTTTTGTCAGTTATTTAAGTTATTTATAAATACTGTTTTTTATGGGTGTGTTGCATTAATACACTTTTATTGCCTAGTGCATGAACAATACTACATTACTTATTCACCAATTATTTATTTTTGGTGGTCCTAATAGTGTTTTAAAAGTGTTTCAGGCTTGTTCATCTGCTTTCTCATCTTACTTATTGGTGCGCCATCTAGTGGTCATATACTGAAACAACTGTTCCTTGCATAATCGCTTTAGTTTGTACAGCAATAACCATAATATAAAAGTGTTCTTTACAGTAGCTGCTGTTATATCTTATTAGCATGGTGATTCGTCTCCTAAATATTTACCCTTTTCATCACCCTTCTTAACTATTTTGTTATTGGGTGAAAAATTATTTACACATCCTAAGCATTTATTGATTATAGGCCTAATGTTAAAGAACCAACAATGTGTACTCTGAATACAAATTTTATTCGAAATGCCATTCAATATTTAACAAATAAGGATTTAAGATTTAAGGGCAACGATATGATAGTATTCTCTGCATTGTAGATATCTGCCGTTAATTTAATTCGTTCTACTGACCTCTGTTGGACATAAAGGTATATAGCACGTTAAACAAAACTTTTCAGTTGTGCTTCAGGCATTTAGGTTTTTGCTAGGTGTGTCTCATGAGGTTATGAATATATTATGTAGAATAGTTTACATGCATTCAATAGCAGTACAGTAATTCAGACCTGCTGTATGTCATGCCAAAGCACAAGGATAAGTGCACCTGCTGCAGTAAGAAGTTGGAAAGTCAGTTGACAAGCAAGTGCAGTTTATCGAACCATTATGAAGACACACAAAGAAGCAGAGCTGACAGACAGACAGAGACAGAATAGCCTGCCTCACTCCTCACTTACTCGGATTGTGTGTATCATACACTTCTACATCTACAGAGCATTAATGTTGATCAGCTTATGTCATCTTTCTGCTGAGATTACTATGACTTGGAAATGCAAACTGTGGCACGTAATAAGGAGGATGTTTGAAAAAGAATAGCAGATTGCTTTCCCTGGTTTATTAGGCTGCCTACGGGTTCCAACATGTCTCTTATGAAAGATTAAAACGTCAGATGAAGTCTGCTATGCAAGTATTAAATGTCTTCAAACGGAAATTTGCTCTTTTTCTTTTCAATTTCATTTAATTTCTCTTTAGAAAATTACACTTCCAAGATTTGTTTACAGTTGAAATTTTGATTATGTTGCAGTCCGCGATTTTCTCATAGTTAGTTACAGTGTACAGTTGTCTCGCTTGAGGCTTCATGCTTCTCACCTTTTCACAACTGATGGGTTGAGGCTTAAGCTATTGATGATGTTAAAGTTTTTGAAAGGTAATGAGGCCAAGAGAGCTGGAGTTTCTTGTTACTGTTAACAGCGTCACCATTCTGTCTTTTATTATCTTCTTACCTTTCCCTTAATTCTTTAGGCACTGCAGACACTAATTCACATTTGCACCTACATTTTTTAAATGTGTCCTCTGTTTGCGTAGTAAACACAGGGTTCACAGGACAACAGAGAAAACAGTGTTTATTTAAAGACTATGTAGAACTGTATGTAAATGATGTTCTGTTTTAGGGCGTGATCCTCCCAGCTATGACTAGTTCCTTTTGCATTGTTCATGGGAATGACCAAGACTTATTCACTTTAAACAATAAAGTTGTCTACTTGTGTAACTTGTCTCAACGTTTTCAAGATTGATGGCTTTTTTGATGTGAAAGTGCAAGCATTTTTATGTAGTGTTGTAATATTTTAGCTGCAAATATGTAGCATATTTATACATCATGACATTATAATAAATAATATTTACGATACTGAAAATATGTCTGTATCCCCCTGCATTTAAAATAAGACGTGTTTGCAGTCTTGACAACTTGTAGGCTCTATTTAAGCATTGCATTACATCATCAGTGCTCCGTCACAAGCCTTCCACTTCAGTCTAATAGAGAGGTTGCGACAGACTAGATGCTATCTGATTACACGCAAATCCATTCAGCATTGCTGATTTTTTCGTGCGTGGAACCCCTTTTCGATTTTTGGAATACAAACAATCAAGTTGTTTCTTTTTAATATAAGTTAAGAAAGCAGGAAATGTGTGAGTCATGGAAGTTTATTCCATCTCTGTGCGTTCACACGCTCCCTCACTAGCAAACGCCTGCGGCCAGAGGAGCCATCCTGGCCTCACTCAGCTCATCAAAGACAGGGCCATGTCAGACGCACACACACCCCAATACACAATAAAGAACACTCAAGCATGTCAAGGGATTGGATATATACAAATGCACACAAGCTCTGGCACATCCTAAGCGAGGTATACGCACACTTTGACCCATAATACACAATAAGCATGTCAGAAGAAAGTGTAGACATGTTAGCAATATGCCAGCACATTTTCCAAATGCAACAAAACATGCGCACACAAAGCTGGAACGTAAGAGAGAAGGGGCGCATGCACAGATGCAGGTACAGACACATAGGTACAGTTTAGAAAGCATTTAAACAAGTTTACTTTTCCGCATAATGGTCTGATCCAAACTCCAGGCTGTGACATGTGAGGTTTTCCATACACACACTTCCACACCCATAATCCTCAGATACATTTATTGCAGCCATTCAAACTCACCCTGTTGTGTTTGCTCACTCTTTAGAAAACATCAGTCAGTGTGTCTACATACACAAATAACTGCAAGAGTCTCTAAAGAGTAATTCTTGGTGCGCCAGTGACTGACTACTTTTGTCAGATATCTGCTGATCTGTGTCAAGTTTTATAAACTCAAGTTTTTATAAACTTTGACTGATAAAAGGAAACAATTTCAAATCCCATTCACATTATTATATTTTGATTAAAAAAAAGTCAAAGACGAGAAGCTAAAGGTTTGTGGTTGACCGATATGGCTTTAATGATGCTGTTACAAACGGGGCCCATTGCCATTAGAATGCAATTCAATAGTTCATTTTTTACAAAAAAATCATGTTGCTTAAATAAACACTCAAGAAATGTACTAAAAAGTTATTTACTTAATTGATTTATTAGGGTTGCATTGACCATGATGTAGATTTTGAAACAGATGCAAGGCCAAGCTCAGATGGCTAGTGCACAATTCCAATGATATTGTGAAAATGTAACTGCTAGCATTATTAACACATCCTTAGTCTATAGGGTATATTGTGAGATGTAACAAGGTTCTATACAATTTAATCGCTAGCATGAAACTTAGATTAAGGCCAATGAGACAAGTCAACAGTTGTTTATTTATTGGTCCATGATTATGGAAATAAGTGCCCCCCTCTGTTTTACTACATTTTTGAAACATGTTGCATGTCAGACAGTGTAATTTTTCATGGAGAACTAGGTAAGCGCGAGAATGCACGAGGTCATCACGCCCGACCTCGTCCTGAATATCTTCAGTGTGATTGGACAATATGTGCTTTCGCTGACATGGAGTGGTAACACAACAGAGCCGTCCAATTTATTGAGGCCAATAGACTACTCGAACAGAGACTCCAACAGAGGTCAATGAAACCTTTCGTTTTTATGTTCTAGTATGATGCATTTAACGGGACATGGCTTGGACGGATGAGTTATTAGGCAAAGATGCGCAAGTTAAAATTTGTCTCGGGCACACATCTCTATCCGTTATGTTAAAATGGCATTGACGGTAAATTACATTGGCGAACAAAAGACAAAGAACATTTTCCTTAGTAAAATAACAAGGAATCTAATTGGTTATTTGCGTTTATTTATAAATTCGTTTACACAAGCTAATGGTAAACAATAACTTAACATGTACAATTAAACTAACAGGTGAAATCTGAATTGGACTAATCCACAATTAATTCCTATTGTGGAAATGTGTAAAGGTATTATTTAATGCAGCCATCTATTTATTAAAATGAATAAATAAGATCTCTCTAACGATGCATTTTAACGGTATGAATGGACATACTACAATTGAATACAAATAATTGATCATGTTAACAGAAATTGTCACAGCTATGTTACATTAATACAATAAATACAATAACAAATAGTTGGGGAAATAACTGATTCTAACAGACGTAAAAGAAACGCATTGAAAAAAGTATTTTACATTATTTTGAAAAGACTTGAGGAGTATAGTAATTATAAAGAAAAATACAAAAATAAGACAAAATAAGTATATTTCATTAATCCAAATGAACAGCAATACTTACAAAAGCATGCATGCACAAAGAAGGATAATAACAAACAACACAAAATAACATGGCGCGCAATACTGAAGCCTCTTGAGTGACTTTTGTGAGGCCCTCTCAAATAGCACACAATTCAATACAAGCTTTTTATCACAACGTCAAAAGTGAAACGATGGAGGAAGATCTTTTTGTTTCAGCACATAAAATAAACAAGGACACGGAAAGACAATAGTCTGCTCTAAAAAGAAAACTCGAATTAGAAATGAATGCAAACTTTTGGCCCTTCTCTCAGTCACGCAAGGGAATGTTTTTAGTTTTCTGCAGATAATGTGCATTAAAATGCCTTACCTTTAATGCAGTCTTAGGAATAGAAGGAGAAGCTTTCTCGGCTGTATTTGGGTCGACTGAAGGGTTCCTCTGAAGCTGTTCAGTATTGCTCCCGTGGGCCCCCCGCTCTCAGTGTTTATTGAGATGTGTATTGGGACCCCAGACCGTGATGTTGCTGGGAATGAATAATTTAGGCCTGGTTAGACTGAAAGCTCTTAACTAGGAGAATCCACCTGAAAAGGGATGGTTTATGATCTGGATCTCTGACAAACATTTGTTTTCTTAATTGGCGCGTAAAATTGCTCGGATGTTTCACTTTTGTTTAATAGTCATAATTAACACTTTCTTAAATAATTAACAGTAATCCCTGTATTTTATAGTTCCCTGCACGCTTGTTCTGTCTCGTTTATCATCACTTCATGAGCGCAGTGAACATTTTGATGCATTCAGTTTTGACATTTAGTGAACATATTACACAGCATGTCTGTTTTCCAGCATCTTGCAGCATGACAGCAAGGTAAATGTTCACTCATTGTGTTCGGTACGCGCTGTGACATGACTTTCATGGATAGATACACATTAGCAAACGCCTTTGTCTCTGCTGCATACCTGACTTTGGGAATACTCTTATATAAATAAAAGTATCTGTATGCTTCATTGTAGTTAATGATGGACGACGAAGACCACCGGTCGAGACCTCACAGAAGGGCTGTTGATAATTCCCGAGAATCTAATGAATGATATGTTAATTAAAATGAACACGCTTGTCACTTTATAATAGCAATTATTTAATATTAGTTTGACATGGGTCATTTCGCCATCAATTCAACTCTCTTTGTTTATTGTCAAGCATTTTCAATTGATATGAGGCTGCGAGCGTTCTTTGTTTACAAACAGCCAGTCCATCGACACTTGGTCAGTTTAATTATATGTGAAAACAGGCATACTGTCAACCTGATAAAAATACACAGTAGTGTTTGCACAGTGGGGTGCCTCTTTATATTAGAGGTAATGCATAATTTATTTGCGCATGAACCTTATTTTCAACACGGTCTGATCTCTTGCTGTTGGATCGTCATGTAGGCTATCACTTTATATTTTATTTGCTTAAATAGAGCTGGAAGATGGTTCAGTGTTGTGTGGTCCGGGTCTCACTGATCTTATTGCAATGTTATTTCAAGCGTCGCTGATCATGGAGGCCCAGACTCAGTCAGTCTTGTATATTCGACTCTTTTAATCAGCTCGGGACATCTCGCCCTCCTTACCCGACTTCTCATGTCGCGTTTATGTGTATTAGATGGCATTTTTTCCTCCCTCTATATAAACTTTAGACCACAAACCAACCCGTGAGTTATCCGCGTAAAGGCTATACCTGTAACCAGACGAAATTATGAGAGGTCAATAATTGTCAGGAAAACGTTTTGAAATGTTTTGGAACAATATATTTACTTCCATTAAATAAAACACAATAGTTTATTTTTGGGATGTTGAAAAACGAAACAAAAATTCGTACCAAATTGTATACACAGAGTAAAACCAAGTTCATTTCGCAGAAACATTTGCGTATAATTACCCAAGTTGCTATTCTAGATCTATATTCACACAGACATTTAATAATAAATTTATAATATAACACACGACTGGTGCGTTTAGTATGTACATTCCCTTGTTCGCAAGCAAGACATGATTCCGGTACGTTTTTCCACATGCTGTTGTTAAACTGATTTTTTTTTCTGAAAATGCAGTTAGAGTCAGAGCTTTCGCCTCTACAAACTGGAGATGATATTAAGATATATATAGTCTATATACAACCGTTCAGTCAATTAATGTCCAAAAATTCAAATCGTCAAAATAAAGGTTTTTAAATATCATCATACGGTCTACACTTGCTAGTGTAAAGCACAAATCTTATTAGAAATGGCACGATTGCTTCCGTTTCCGACCGACATTCCATCACAGGATTTGACGTGTTTCAGTGGTTTAATCTTGTAGTGCCCTTTAAACAAAAAAAATGTAGTCTTTCGTTCCTGGGATTCGAGATGTAAACTCTGCAATCGTCTCTCACACCGGTCTATCCACTGCGTACTGGCACGCGCTGAGATTGGAGGCTGGGTTCTGCACACTCGCGTATCCAAAACTCGAGTGCTGCTTGGCTTTCAGTCTCAGACTGGCAAGGCTGGAGTTACAAGTGTCCCGGTAAACATACGGAGGTGTCGGTGGGGCGTAAGGGCACGCCGGCGTAGGAACTCCAGAATTTAGAGAGGGGTTGCTCAGGTTATTCAAGTTATTGAGACTGTTTAAGCTTGACCCGTGCACGCCGGTGACAGCAGACGGAACCATACTGGAGGACATGCTCATTGAAGAAATGGAGTTAGGTGGGGAGAACATGGCTTGAGACGACAGCGGATTTACGTTCATGGAATTAAAAAAGGGGAAGCTTTTGGTAGACAGAGAGGCCGACGTGAGCCCCTTTGCCGCCCAGTTGTTGTAGGTATAGCTTGGGTACATGTCATCGTACGGCTGCATAAGTCCATTAAATTGCGGGCCGAAACCATTTTTGCACAGCTCGGCCTGTTGGTTCCTCTCCCTTTTCCTCCACTTTGCCCGCCGGTTCTTGAACCACACCTGGAACAAATGTAGGAAATACATAAATAAATGACAAAAAATGAATAGCCTACGTCCAAATAACTTTAACATAGAAATAAGAACAAAGTGATTCAACACGATAATAGTGATGCAATATGTCGGTCTGTTTTAGTAGATAAATGATGAGTGACACTGTGGGACTGTGTTCGGTTGCCTAATTGAGTTCCTTATTATCTGCCACCCAGAATCTTGTCTGATTCCACAGGAATCCCAATACACATACAATCGCATAGCGGTCATTGGGCCGTCCGGCGCTTCAAATGTGTATTCCGCCTAAACAGGCGGAGACACGCTTACACCAAGGACAAAACACGAGAATGACAACCGCAAAATACAAGATTTGCACCTCTTCTACAGCGAGTGTGTGACTCAATAAGGGTCTGTCATCGGTCCGGCGTCACTTGTGTTGATAACTAACAATTTCTATCACCCATAGTTAGCCTCTCGCCAAACAGTCACATTTGTGACGATGTCAAGTTAAATTTAGCATTTAATTTAAAGTCAATGGTATCACTTAACTAGTAGGCTATAGCAAGCGCCATAATTTACCAAATACAATAATACAAACGTTTTTATATTAATTAAACATGGTTAACATATATAATATATAATAGATTAAGATTCTAAAAATTGGTAGTTTTAAAAATATATAATGTTTGTGCAACGGGACTGTACAGGCAAACACGTTGAAATAATTGATAAAACATTTTAGGAAAGGTAGGCATTTAACGTGTTTGCCTGTAAAGTTTTAAACTAATTCAGAATGAGTTTAAAAAAGCTTCTTAGAAATTTTCTAATCATCAATTTTTTGATAAATCTAAAAGATCATATTTTACATAACGTTATTTAATTGTTTTAGTGTTGCTATTATTAATATTAATATTATTCATATTCAGACTTACTCGGACTCTGGCCTCAGTTAAATTTGTCCAAACGGCGATCTCTTCTCTAGTGGACATGTCCGGGTAGCGGTTCCGCTGAAAAGTGGCCTCCAACTCCTGGAGCTGTTGGCTAGTAAAATGCGTTCGTTGCCGCCTCTGCCTCTTCTTTTTCGACGGGTCATCGGACGAATCTTCATTTTTACTTTGTCCCTTTTCTTTCTCTGAAATGGAAAGACAACATAATAAAAAAATTGGTATAGAAGAAAAAACTAAAAACAATTTTAGTTTCAAGCTTTTGAGATAACAAGAAATTATGAATATGAAAAAAATATATAAATGTTGTGTTCAGGAAACAAAGGTCAGTGTTTAACACTTCTCTGACAAAACTTCTAATCGTTAAATTTTAAAATTTAGTGTATAAAATCAAGACTAAAACAAGATTATTTTAATCACATTTGACCCACATCTATACTACACTATAAGAAAACGGGGCTTGCTAGGGAATATTTACATTGTTCATTACAAAAAGTCTTTGTCACAATGTAAACATTTGTGTGAAGCCCACGTTTTTAGACAAAAAAATAAGCAAATAAAGTCCCGTCAAAGGGCATGATTTATTTAGCCTTCTTCAATAACCTCATGAATAAACTAACTGCCGTTTCGGTATTTTTGCATGCCACATACTGTAACTTCCCCTGCTTTCAATTAAAACAAAGTTAAGACACAGCAGACCTTAGAGCCCAGAGCCAAATCACTCCAGTTAAGCATCTATTCAGAAAACCACGGCTTACCTACGGACTCTGGACTGGAGGTGTCTGATACCGTGTGCACCTCCAGCTTGTGCTTCGAGTCCACAGACCGCTGGAGCGGCTGCAGACTAGAGGCCATCGTAAGCGGCGTGTGTTTACTTCCGATAATGTGGTGATGGTGGTCCAAACTCAACGGATCCTTCATAGAGGTCATGGATAACAGAAACGTTTTACGCGGGGCTCGCAAACAGCTTTGAATGCCTCAGAAAAGTTCACAAAAACGAAGCATAAATTAAGACGGGGGGAAAAATGAAGGAAACGAAATTGTCCGGCTATATGCAAGCGTAGCAGGGTTTACAGGAACTGTGTTGCTTTCGCAATTAAATCACTTAAAGCGACACTCACAAACGGCTTTAATCGTCGTAAAATAAACCCATCGCTCAAGAAAGTTAAAGTTTTTTCTATCGGCTGGGAAAAAACAAATCTCGATTTAATTCCGAGAGCTGCAAGAAGAGCCAGAGTGACAGGGACAGGTATGTGATATTATATCCACTCGCATACACACACACTCTTCTGCACATTACAGCTCTCGCTCTTCATTTCAGCTGTCCTTCCAGCCGTCCAACCAATGCACACTGACGTCACACGCTCCGCCCCCAATCTGACGGAACGTTAGACTCTACACATGACAAGTTTTTTGGCCAACCGACTGTGAAACGGCCCTAAAAATGATAAAACCTCTACTGTGCAGATCTCTTTTTTTTATCATAAAAGCATGGGAAGAAAGGCGCACTGTATTTATATGTAGAAAAGGTGAATAAGAAAAAAACGATTTGTACACACCCTGAGCTTGGAACAGTATTCGAAAAGTGATGCTTAAACTTTTGACAGAAGACATTAACATCATACACAGTGGGTTATCTCAAGGACATTTTTTTTGTCATATTAAAATAAAATAGGCGCGAATGGCACAGCCATGTCAATTAGGTGAGAATGTACTCACAATCATGACGTTCAAATATTCTCAGTTGACATTTTCATTTCAGGATTCAGAGACAGTAATTTAACATCAGTGTAAGATCACGTGCTTACGCCTATTAAATCGCCTTTCAAATAATGGCAAATCCATAACAATTGACATATCTGTAATATCTAAAATATTTTGTTTCTAATTTTATTCTTGGGTGTGTTATTTAATTTAGAGGTCAATTGTGCTCCGCCTCTGCCCGTCATTATTATATTTGTTATATCTTCAAAGGCTGTTATCGTAAAAAGTCCACTCCGTCAGCCTAAACCGCCTATTTCATTTTATTCAACGCTATGTTTAAAATAATCGAAAAGTCACAATGTTTAATATAAGAATTCCTGGGGGAGAGTACACGTATTTTGTTTAATTTTCGTATGGATAAATGATGGAAATCATCTGCGTCTTTAAAAAAATATTTACCACAAATCCTCAGATTCTATAAAAATTAGATCGATTTTACTTACTGCTTTTTACGTTATTCCCATCCACTTTAAGACTTTCCCGAATTGCTACCAATGCGCTCCCGTAAAATTACCCGAAACGCTACATGAATTAGACTTAGAAGCATCCCCGAAATAAATGTGCGAAAGTGACAAACGACGAATAGTGTGAGATGCCTTCATTCACACATTGCTTGTAATGAGAATAACCCGACAAACGCATCAATTACTTACTTCAGTTTAGGCCTAACTAACGATGTGGGGATTAATGATATAGCGCGATAAAAAATCTTCTGAATTAATTGTGACATTCAATGGATTTGTGTTCAAGGTGCGTTCAGACACCACATAAAAGACGCGGTTATTTGCGTTTTATTTTTATATGCTTCCATTTTGAAAACTGGGGCTATTGCTGTTCAAATTACTTCACCACGAATATGTGGTAGTATTATTTTCAAGATCCGAATTTACACAAATAATTATTATATTAATGCAATTTCTAATTCGAACTTCAATTTGTCTAAAATCACAAATGGGTGGGAAAAGATTTTGATTCTCAAAGGTCGTAAAAGTGGCAGAGTCCGGTTCTTGTTTAACGCAGTGATATATGTGGACTAAATTATTGTTCTGTATTTATTTTGGACCCTCAAAATGCTTCAGAGTGCTCTTAATGCCTGCTGTGGATTACTGGCCATGGTGTACCACAGAGCCATTAATTACCAATTCAGTCAATATAAGGGAGAGGACAAAGCCTTTTCCATAGGATTAAGAGGACATTAGATTCTTCCATTAGTATATTCCTCATCACGAGGAGGCTTTCATTACACATTTACTTTCCCCCGAGTCTATCTAACAAGCGCCGCATATATTACCGCGCAGGAGACGAGCTTGTCGGTAATCAAGTCACTCGAGTGTCTTTTCCCTCTTACTTTGCTCTTTGCATTTTTATGCTCATTTTCTCCTTTATCTCTTATCTGCTGTGATGCATCCATAGGTTCATTTGTCATTTGAACCCACAGTAACGCCCACCTATTGTCATTTAGTATTTACTAAGTAAACCTATTTGATTTAACAACAAGAGTTGTGTTTTCTTTTTGTTTTCAGGGTGCTTTAATTAGCCTAATGAAGGTGCCAGATGATAGGAAGACGAATCGGATATCTGTCCGCTGTTTTTTAACAGTTGTCTGTGTGTACGGCATGCCGTAGATTGCAGAAAATAAGATACCATCTTATATTAGGCTATACTAAAATACACTTTATAATTTATGATTATTTGAACACATTATTTACATATAGTTTCGTACTGGACGTAAGTGATCACTGCAAAAAACATTATCGATAAGCTCTCTAAAATCAGATAAGCATGTTGTTTGACCAAATGCAGTTTATTTTAGAGATCATAGACCTGTTCAAGGGGTCAGACTGATCACATAGACTATAAAAACTAAGACCCTGTGAGGAGCTGCTACGCGGTAGAAGGGAGAATCGTACATTTACTTGCGTATGATCATGTCCTACCACCAGATGTCCACCTTCGACTATAAACCACACGGCATTCTCTATAAGTCAAACACCAAAGGTCTTTTGCTCAAGCTTTACTTTACCCTATTATTTCTATTAATCGCAAATACTAGTTTATGATGTGACTAAATTAGTTCGAGGGGGCTGAAAAATGAGACCAGACCTAATTCACGAAAAATTGTTAAGCTTGAAGGTTGATTAAACTACACTAAAAAGTAATAAAACCGGACCTTCTCAAGGAGGGGGTCACTTGTCATTCACCAAGATGATCTTACCTAATTGAGCACAGGTTGATGCAAGTTTGCGGCAGTGGGAGTCCATTTAATAGATTATAGGTTGAGGATCTGTGGAAAAACGAAAAAAAATCCATAAAACATTTATGTAATATCAAAAATACTTGTGAGTGAACTTTGTAAAAAAAATTGTATCACTTTTCATACGTGTCCATCACTTCAAACATCCATATAAAGGTTCTCATCATGGCCGGATGGCCAACTCAATACCGATATATTTCAAATCCATTATTATATATTGGATAGTTCCTGTCTGTAATAGGATGTGCACATTCCTCATCATTTGTTTTGAAATCCCTTAGCGCTCGCTCTAGTCCCACCTAATTAAGACCCGCGTCTCGAAACGCACATGAAAACAACGCACAAAGAGGAGAGACAATGCCGTGTGTTTGTGTGTATGTGAGTGTGTGTGTGTGTGTGTTTGTCAGTGGGAGAAAGAGAGCGCAGTGTGAGCGCTAGAAGTTGAGTGATTCCGCTGTAAAATCAAGGGATTAGTGTCTGATTGAGATGTCTGTCGCTTGGATATTACAAAATTCATTATCGCAGCTCTATACTAACCCGATATGAAGTAACACAGATGGGCCTTTATTAGCCCAGGCTTCTGCTGTTTGCTTATGATAATTTTCGACGGAAATTTGCATGCAATCCTGCTGTTAACCGTTTTCCCTCTCCATTTTTGTCTTTCCGAATGCAACGCTTTACTTTAGCCCTCCCTTTATATCACCTGTCTCGCATCTGGGCCTTTAGTCAAGGCTTGAAATACTGGAAATTAAATTTGTGTGCGTTTCTTTGTATATGTCTATCCAGTAATATTCAATTCTCTTGACTTAGACTAAAGTCATTAAATCAAATACTATTTTGAGATTCTAGTACAAACAACGCATTCTTACATCGTTGTTTTAAAAAAGTGATCATATTTATTTGTCTCTCAATCATGGGCGACTGATTTTTCCCTCGTTCAATAAATGTTTTGATTGTAAACAGTTTTTTTATATTTATAATATATCATATTTAATATATTTAATTTAGTACATTGTACATGTAGTACATAGAAATGTAATATATTTAAATTGTCTACTATAATAATAATAATTAAATTTCTTTGAGTTTTTTCAATATATTGTTTTATTTGACCGTTTTGATTTAAAATTCAAGCAGGAAAGTGATGCAAAAATATATTACAGTACTTATGGACGTGACAAAATAAACAATATTTTCAAGAATAAAATCAACACTCCCTCAGAGCAAGTTGCAATACCTAATAAAATTAAAGAAGGAAAATATGAAATTACTTAACATGTATGCAGAATTTTGTAATGTATTTTTGATTTAATTTAGTTTTGTTTATTTACAAGTTTTACAACTGAACTTCAGCGACATAATACAATTAATAAAATCATTAATTATTGAAACACAATTATAATAATTATAGAGTCATTTTTAGCTTATTTTCTTTTATTCAATTTGTCACGTGTTGTCACAATCACCGCTTATTAATATATTAATTTAAAGGATAATTCTAATACCATTTAACACATAAACCAATTAATTTTATTTATTCGATTATTATTTTGCGTTGTATGGGTGCGTTTAAATTACATTTAAATAAACATAGAGCAATGAATAGCCTAGTATGTAATAGATTAGTTTACCAATAAGGACAAGGGTTCCTTTTCCTAAACATTCTTAGAAGATATAAGTGCATTATAATGTATAGGAATTTTCAGTAATTTAATTTCACACACACACATACATATATAATATGTATATATGTATATATATAAATGTCTGTTACTGTGAGTTTTTTAGCAAATTTCGTTGGCATGATATATTTCTGCTGATGTTAGCCAGTCATACACGTGTTAATGTTAATTACACGCTCAAATTATAAAGTTGTTTTTATCCGGTTTGCCTCTCAGTGTTAACAATATATAATTTATAACAGCGAAACCAAGGTGAGACCTGCCAAAACATCACTTATCATCCCTCTCCATCTAACAACACTAAAGCTGAAGTTCAACCATGGCTTGCAACCCTGAAGTGGAACGAATTCCTTCACTTGCATTATCTCACATTCAAGATAGGGTGTCATGTGAACTTACCAGTGGTTGTTTAACAGCGGCGTTTTGCAGCCTTGCCAGTCTTGATTTTCTTTGCAAAAAGATAAATTCCACACCTCCGAACAAGCTTATCTTAGCCCTTGCTGAAGTCCGGTTGGATAAACTGTTGCTACCAGTTCCAAAACGAACGTAACCTCTTCCACCTCAATGAAAATGTTTGGGGATGTCTCTGGGTTATTGCAGAAACTCGAAAATGGTCCTGTGTTACCTTCAGATTAAAATGTCATGAGCTACAAACTAGTAAATTGCTTTAGTAGCTCATTCTCTGCAGAAGCTCCACGACTACAACTTTTTCCGCACAAAGACGCAGAGAGTGGTGCATTTCTCCCTCTGACTGGCTCTGACTGTCAGCGCGTGGGCGTGCGTGAGTTTGTGTGTATAAGCGCGTGCGTGTGCATGCGTGCCACAGTGGGTGTGTTTGTATGCACAAATGACACGCAGTGTGTGAAAGGGGTGAACTAATGCTAAACTGAGTTAGTCTGGTCTCTGAGTTAGGCTATAATAGATTTGACCAATTAACTATTAAAACACGTAATGTCAATCCAACTAACAAATGTCCCCCGGAGAACATTTTATGAATAATTTAGAGTCTGCTAAATGACAAAATAATTTTACTTTATTCATTTTTAACATTTTAACTGGCTCCCAATACACATTTTTAAATTGGTCACTAGGCTATAATTGGTCTGATTATCTCATGCTGTTACAAAGGCGGCTAAATACAAATTGATATGATTACATGAAAAAATAAACCTTTCCACGTTTTTAACCTTTTTCGTTACGATCATCATAAAGTTGAATTTCCTCCATATTTTTTTTATTCTTTTGTATCCGTTTTTGTGTATAACAAATGCTAATATTATATAGTCTCATTATTAAGATAGATAGGCCACAGTCAGACAAAAATGTTTAGAATATTATACTCATTGGTTAATAAATAATCATTTGTTAATAAATTAGACAGCAATGTCGTTATTGTATTTGTCCTATTTGTGCCATTGCAATATAGAGCAAACAGCAGACAAGACTGTCTGTAGACTTGCGTGTTGGTTTTTCCAAAACCGAGAAGGTTTTTGTGGCGACTAACATAATGAGCAGGTTTATATGTGCAATGTTAAAATTATTATTATTGTGATTAATATTATTAGGCTATAATTAATATTTTACAGCACACTATATTTGATTACTAGAATAAAATAAGTAATAAGATATGGCTGTTTCTTCTGTTCTGTTTAAGTGTGTGTGTGTGTTTAACTGTCGGTTAGGTCTAGAAATGAAGTGAACAGCTGGCTTGGATGCAAATGATCTTTAAAGATCCGCGTGCACCGGACTGATTTCCATCCACATCTCACGCGAGCAAAGCAGACCGGACGAAGGTTTCAGGCGTCTAATCCGTTTTTTACATTGTGGGTCATACACCTATTAAGCGAGTAATTAATGCGCTCGGCCATGAGGGAATTCCCAGGCTTGCGCGCACCCGGGCTGCTTGTGCTGGAATACCCCACTCACTCTGTCACAGCTTTAATAGGCCCGTGAGCCTAAAAATGACATGCATGTTTAACTATAATTCTGCACGCAGACAGCTGTTATTATATACTGCAATTACCTCGCATATGATAGAAATACGAAAATCCAAATACCACAATCCAGTTTTTTCCCATCCATCCGTTTACAAAATGCAATCAGACATTGAAATTTGTTTCATACAAAATATTTTAAAGTATTTGTAGTACCTGACTTTTTTCTCAAATCAATAAGAATTAATAAGAAAATACTATAAACAACACAAGGCATAAGAATGCATTCTTTCTCGTGTTTTTTGCTCCCGCCTTCATTTTCAGAGAGAGAAAGCGCAGCAGCACTATAAATCTGCTTTAGGACCTATAATGTCCATCTCTACTGTCTTCTGTGGGAGAGATGCGTCCGTGCGCTCTTCTTACCTTTCTCTTGCAGCAGCTGAGCCTCGTTTTCTCACGCTGGAAAAGACTGCAATGGAATGCCCAAAGTTCAGAAAAAGGGGTCGCTCGAAGATCTTCATGCCTCGGGGGCAGACCGGCGGCTTCTTTTCATTTCTGGCTCCTTATCGATTCGCTGTTGTCATCTTTGGCATCATAGAAGGACACTTGAAAGAATATCGTAAAGGGCTCTGATGTTCAGTCTGAAATGACCTGAGCAAAAGTCTGTTCAAAGGCTTCACAGACTCATGCACCTCTCTACGGCAGAAAGAAGGAGTAGTGATCATATAAATGCTGAATAAATAGAGTATAAAGGTTTTAATTAATAAAGGATGTGAGGAGGCTTGAATGCTATAGAATTCGCTAGAATTCCCATCAGTATCTGAACTAATATAATAAGTTAAATGCAATATATGTTTAGCAATTTGTGTGGCTTGCCTCTTGAGAAGTTTTGTTGTCTACTTTTGTATTTTTGGTTCATTTTAGTAATTGAAAGCTTGTCAATCACGCTCAATTTTAGTCATGTCTGAGTCTGACATCTTATTTCTTATAAAATAATTCAACAATAGTCTGATTTAAATAACAATGTCTTGGTTGTCAGCATTGTTCCTGAAAACAACGCCTTGACTAATATTGGTTAAGTCATAATGTGTGAAAGATCTATTTCTATCACAGTGTAGACTCTCTGACATACTGGTTGATTGCTTCAGTACAACAAATTATTTTTGCTTTGTTCAGTTTAGGGTGAACTACGTTTCACATAAGGACTCAATTAAATATGACTTAGTATGTCAGGCTATGGACACAAGAGATCAATGCATGTTTCATTACGATGGCATTCGACACATAACCAGCAAACTGCTGAATTGTCATATACAGTTTGGCATATTTTTGATGTGTTTATTATTAATGTAATATTTTATATCAACATATTATTAATGTAACTTTGTTATAATAACAATGTTGCAAAAAGATATCCTTAATACAATATATGATGCCCAGCGAGTCACTATAAACGGTGGCTGTCAGACTCTATATTTACCAAAAAAATACTTTGTAGAAACCATTCAACAAATAATTCTATGTGCTTCTAATATGTTAGACCAGAAGTATTACAAAAGAAAGAGACTTTATTGTGGGTGAGTTACTTATTTGATTATTTATTTACCATTTTGCCAAAGTAAGATGGTCCAGGACGGGAGGGATGGAAAAGTGCATACGTGGGAGGCACCGACAGGGAGAGAAAATCTCAGAATCTGTGTATTTCTACTTGGCAAATTGATTTGTAAGCCTAGCTTATAGTCACAAGAGCTCTTGATGAGACTGATGGCTGTTTTGCGGACAGTTAGCAAAATATCTATATGTTTTTTTAGATAGCTTCTGTGAAACATCACTCAGATTCTGGAAAGCATGATGCTATCAAAGACATACAGTTCTGTGGTTAACATTTACTGTCATAGCCTATGGACAGATATAGCAAGCAGCAGAAGTCTATACACTGTACATGCTCACACATACAAACTGAACTCAATGAAGCTGTAGTATATATTTAAAAAACGCTTACATTTTGCCACTGGCCTATATACTCTGGTTCAGTAGCAGAAACTCCTGATGTAATGTGGTTGACTTTGAATGTTAAATGATTCTCCAGTTTAATGCAGTGGACGATGCCTGATCATTCAAAGAGAATCTACAATATATACATTAATGACAGACCATTGTCTAAATATGTCCAGAAAATATAAACGTGGGCGCATAGCTTAATTATAGATGCAGTGGTGCCAATAAACAGCTGGAGCGAGCTCTCTGATCGCTGACAGGAGTGGTTAACTGCGGTGATGCCCCTGGGCTGCCGGAGGGAAAATTGTCCAAGAATGAAATGGAGGTAATGAGACAAACATGATGGACGCCAGCGCCCGGTCATCAGCTGAAGAGATCAGATGGCTAGTGAAGCATTGACAACTACTGCTCAGGTGTTTCACAAACCTCCACTAGAGTCAGCTTAGCATTTAATTGGTCCGCTGTGACTTAGACGGAGGCAGGCACACAGCGAAAAGAACTAGAGAAAGGTCATGTTATAAGTACTAAAAATCCAATATTGATTGTTTTTAATTTTTTACAATTTTCTTGTAAATTTAATGCTGAAATGTATACAATATAAATCCATTATCATGTTACGTTCATCCTTGTGTGGGTACTTTGGGACAAGCAAATCAGATTTGCTGTTTGGCCGTGTGCTAATCCTTGGGTGAGACATAGAGTGTTTGTGTATGAAAGGCTAGAAAGACACTGTTTTAGTGCTTAATCCAGTCCCTACGTAAAACTGTTGACATTTGTGCCTTTTTTCTTCATTATGTGCCTGTGTCTGTTTTTTGCTGGATTAGCCCCAAATCTTCCATGCAGCACGTTCAGCATGCCACTAGTTTAATTTCATCAATAATGGATGAAGAGATTGTGATCTAAAAGGATAAAGGAATGGGTGAAAGAGAGAGACTGGTGCAGTTTTTATTTCAAGTCTACCTCCAAATTGATGATCGCAACTACAATCATTTCTCGTGGCTTGGTCGTTTTTGCCGATCGATACGTGCAATATGGCTGTGGAAGTGACTGTGGACAGTGCAGTGGGTGGCAGGAGGGAAAGTGTGCTGTGTGTTCATGTGTGTGTTCATCTTTGTCAGAGTGTGTATCTTGCCTGTGTGTGCTGTACTGTTTCTCATTGATTGTGTTTACTCAAGCTTCTCATTGCTGCCTATTACTGGAGACAGGGAGACACGCCCTGGCTTGATGCGAGGATAAAGGGGATTAACACACACACATGGAGAGAGAGACAGAAAGAAAGAGAGATCAATCTTCAGTCTCAAATAATGACACATCAGTGATTTGTGTCATTTTGTAAGCATCAGATTATTCTCTGTAGAATATTTGTGTTTTGTCAGATGCCCTAGAAGTCGAGAGGATGTTCATACCTTTATTGGCTCAGATTTTAAACATTTATTATTAAGATGCTACCTGTCATTGGTACTTAGCTGGTAAACTTTATTTTATGGCTTTGTGAAGCACCTTTATATTTAACAGACCTTTGGATAAAAGTTGATTGAAATAATTTGGGTATTTTAAAGTGATAGTTCACCCAAAAATGATAATTCTGTCATCATTAACTCACCCTCTTGTCATGTCAAACCTGTATGAGTTTCTTATTTCCGCAGAACACAAAAAAATACATTTAAAAAAATGTTGTTGACCGAACAGCAATGTCAGCCATTCACTTGCATTGGTTTTGTGTCCAACAGAAAGTCAATGGCTGCCACCGCTGTTCGGTTATCAACATTCTTCAAAATATCTTCTTTTGGGTTCTGCAGAAGAAAGAGAGCCATACAGGTCTGAAATGTTAATGATAATTTACTGATAAAATGATAATATTAAGCTACATCTGTAGTGCAATGCCCAAAACATAAAATAAAATGAAGTAATAAAAAGTGTTCTTTTATATGATCTGGGGTTATTTTGGCTTTTCCAATTTGTGACAAAATAGGATAATAATTTTATGTTTTTTTATATACATATAAGGACCTGTAAAAGCCTGCACATAATTGCGCACACAAATGCTTACACATGCAAACACTATTTATTGTTAATGCACTTCTAGAACACAAACTGTACACATGTACAGCAGCACACAGATCTCATCACCATACAGTAATGTACAATATTCCAAATTCACCAAACCGAAATTGTGCCAAGGGCCCGTATGTATAGTGTCTTAGACTAAGGCACTCGGATTCTGAGACGCTTAGTACAAATAAGCATCGGTCACTAAGATTAGATGAGGTTGTGATGATTTCACAAGACTCCTGTACCTCAGCCATCAAAGCCACTTTACTGCGGATCAAAGCCTTTGCACTTTTTTGTGTGTGTGTATTGTGTGTGCTCGATGGAAAGCTGAAGTCGCGTCCATTTCAGCAGAGGCCAGGGTTAAGCATCATTCAGACTTTAATCTAGCATGGCCTGCTCCTCTGAGCCTGCTCATTGTTGGTATGATGTTTCACTCACAAACTACCACAATACGTTTGAAGCAGCTGACCCATTTATGTGCTTGTAGTTGAATTGTTTTCAGCTTTGCCTAATTGTGGAAGGACATTTTAATAACATTGCTGAAGTGTATGGATACTTTTACCAGCACTGTTTTGTCAGTTTCCTTAGTTTTATTTATAAGATAAGGGGATTTATAAGATAAATGGCACGGTTGTTTCTGTGTCTTTTATTTGGAGTTGAAGAAAACAAACAATATAATCAAATCGATGGAAGTTTTCATTGTGATCTGTTCATCTCGGTCAACCTCAAAGACATAAGATGCACTGGTCCAGTATGAAGATCCACAAAGCCACTATAAATATCAGAACCCGAGATGTTTTTCTTGGCACAGTGCTGCTCACTAAAGATACAAGCTTGTTGGCAGAATGCATTACGCTTAGTAGCATGTTCCTGTCTAAGTTTAAACATAGGCTTGCTCATTCAGATCAGTATATTACGCTGCCACAGAAGTTGGAAACGCTGCAAGCCTATAGAATACTCCACTTGGTTTACTTGACGTTTTCTGTTTTAATGTTTAACAGAAGAATAAGCACTGTTGCTGAACCAAAGATACTACCTTGCCACTGTACGGTCATATTTATTTTAACTTAAAACTTTGTTGATGATTAACAAAATTAAAATGGACCCACTGTGTGTCAACTACCCATGTTATCCTTACGCTTTGGGAATCATAAATTCTAAAATTGACTCTTCTAGAAATAATGCACAGTATAGATTTTTGTCTTTAATTTAACACTTTCATTCAAGTTCACTCAAACAATTATCATCACTATACTAGCCAAACTTCAAAGATCTAAAAACACACCATTGCCATTTAATGCACGGCAAAAGCATTGCAGTTTTATTGCTGTTATGCAAGGATGGCGACGGGCGTCATTAATCCTTGTCTGACCGTTCGTGATTTGTTGAGTGCTACATACTTCTGAATAAGTGCCTAATGGGCCAAGCTTAAGCGTTATCATAATTTACTTTGGTGGCAGAAGCTGACCTTGTAAATTTTGCTTAAAATAAAATGTTTCCAATGGGTCTCTATGGCACTTCGCTCTCCCGCGTGGCAAGCAACCACCCCTGGCATGTACCAAATGTAGCCAAACATAAGAGGGGATTTCCGAAGCTGGAGTACAAACTGTACTCCCGAATTTAGGAGTAAGTTTTCATGGACTTTTAACTCCAATGGTATGTTTTTAAGATGGATCATCTGAAAATGGCATGTGTTATATTTAAACACGTTCTTGTGCTAAACAAGACGTTGACATTTGACTTAAGTTCAATCAGTTTCATCAGTCAGAACTAGTTTTAACAAAAGAAAAATCAGGTTATGTTTTAACCTGACTGCTTGATGAAAACGTCATCTATTAACAATAATCCTCATTGAGAATGTGTTTTGTCATGCTCCGCTATTAATCTGTCATTTATCATCTATCAAACAATACTCCTGAATTGGATAGTCTGTAAATAAAGGGCAACACTGCTGAGTTCAAAGCCACATCTGCTGTTCCCTAAGTGGACTAAGATCCTGCAGAGAGAACTTTGGCAAGCACAGCTTCTCTCTGATTGGTGGATGTCAATACGATGCTCAAGGCTACTTTGCAGGGTATTTAGTCAACTCCATGTGTGTGGCAATATCGTAATGTACATTGTCACAAAACGTTACTAAGCTTACAGGAACAAGTTCTGCTTAGAACTTGGAGAGATGACACTTGTAATTCAGTGTTTTACATACCAAAAGTGTGTGTGGCTCTTTGGACAAAATTGCATCCATTTGTGGGTTCCTTATGTCACACGTGTCTTTATGCAGCAGTGATTTGCTGCAGACATTTAGAATTATTACCTTCTCAAAGGTGTAGTTCCTTGGCCAAATAACAGCTTTATTAAGTTACAATTGGGATGAACTTTCCTTTTAAGGTCCATTTGTGTAAAAAATGACTTCATATTGCATGTCTGGATGAGGGTTAAAGGTTTTGGCTTAGACCACAGTCACCCCCTGTGGGACTTTTTTGTGTGTCCATTCTGTTATGTGATGAATAAGTCCCTGACAAGGGAAGAAATTTCATTATTGTCATTATTTGTTCTTATTGCTTAACATTCTTGCGGCATGAGTCTGAGCAGCAGTCAGGCCTTTGAAATCACCTTGTGTATCTTGACGGAGTTATCTGGACAGTGAGGGGTATTTGTAAGGAGGAGGATTTCTCTGATATTTCTGGCCTCATCTTACTGTGCTTATGTTGCAGATGAATGGCTCTTTACTGATTTTAAGGCCAAAATTCAACCTCACCCAGTCTTCGGCTCGTAATTAAGTTTGTTCTCAATGCACATCCCTGTTGTTTTCTTTTACAAAGCAAAAATAATGTATTAAACATTGAATTCCAAATTAAAGGCATATTGCAAGCTGTAATTGGATCCCTTTTCTTGTATGTAATTTAACGTCTATGTAATTTTTCATTTTTATAGATGCTCGGCTTAATTGTTGTAAATGAAAACTCATTCAGCATGTTGAAAAATTTCTTATTTAAAAGACCTATTTTCAATGACACATCACCAAGATTTACAACATTGTACAGTATATCCCATTTAATATATTTCATGTCTATCCCTCAGTCACATTTTACTTGCTAAAGAATTATATGCGTTTTGTGTTTCTCATACACAAAATAGATTTTTGAGTGCATTTTGTGGGTAGCGTAAAGCTTTTTAAATCTAGAATTTTTATATTACCCCGGGCCTGATGACCCCGGTTTTGTGGCATGGATTTGTAAATCCCTCAGGTTGTGGATGACTTGGTTGTGTTGTTGGGTGCTGTATGACCTCTGACCCCTCTCTCATGGGTTGATTGCTGAAGGATGGAGGCCAGTTGTGACACCAGCAGGGTCATTTTGGAGGCCTGAATCAGTAGCCTCAGCACAATTTCATCCAGAGACGAAGCCAATCGATCAAATGTTTTCTGCATTGAGAAATTGGCAGCTGACAATTGGCAAAACAGTGAAGCTGGTTGATAAAAAAATATTTGGATTATAAAAATACAAATCATAATCTGTTTATTTGATTATATGATACAATTTAAGACCTTAAATATTGCTTAAGACGATTGCAGTTATCTAAGCAATTAAAGTAAAAGTCAAACATTAGATGATTGGATGTCTGGTTTCGTACTCAAATGCTTTTGTTTCTCTTTAGGCTTTGTTTTTCTTTTCTTTTACACATTAGTTTCTGTCTGCTTTGTTGTTCCACTTCATCTTAGTCGAGACACAGCGAGTACCCCTGCTGACCTGAGAAACTGGCCGGACAGTAATGGCGCCATGACAACATGCTGATGACATGGGGGGGCTAGACTGGCATTTGTTGGACACACTGCCTTCCTCCATTTTCTTTGCTCTCCCATCTTTCAAGCAACACACTCCTCTTAAAGTGCTTTACAAGGTGTGAAGAGCCTAAACCACAACAATTGAAATCTGAGATAAACTGTCAGCTGTAGTCATCAATCATACTTCAATCAATCATTGTCGCCCCTGCTGCTCAGCAAGCCCGGCCAGCCATCCCGCCACTAAGAATGTTGGGTAATGAGGGCTAGAATCATCCTGACACCTGACTCATCCATGAGGGCTTGAAAATACTGTATGCTAACTTTGCACCGATGGCAAGATAAAAGCTTTCCTACAGCTAGCTCTTAGAACACTAACAACGGCAAGGTCGTAAGTTTGTTTTCTAGTATAAATTCGATCAAATGTATATTGTAAGAATCAAAACGTATACTGTGGGAATGTCACATGTGGTATGCTACGAGTGTAAAAATGAATGCTTGCTTGAAAGAATGTAAAATGACTTATGGTTAATTTTTCTGCAAGCTTTTTAAGCCTTTACTTGTGACTAATAGTTAGACTAAAGGATTCCACATTTCTTGATTAGAATGCTCACACGGAGGAGAGACTGGCCAAAAGATACACAAAAATATGAATTTAGTTCATGATCTAACTCAAGTATGAAGGGCGGGAAGCTATTAAAGATGTGTCTAAAACAGACATTTTGCACAAGTGACCAGTAGAAAATGGCTTTTTCTACAAAACCCTGGAAATGTTATAAAATCATATCTAGAAATGTCGGAATCGTATCTAAAAACATGTTGAAGTCTTGTGTGCTTGGTTTAATTTGTGGTGCCGTTGGTGATTGTGAGAAATCTCTGTGCCGCCAGATAAGCGGATACTGTTGAAAAGGACACCACATTAAATGAACCGTAATCCTCAGTGCTGGAAAAACGTCTACCCAGCAAATGGGAATTCCATCAGAAATTTCAGCATCATTTATTATTTATTGTGTCCCTATGATGACTTGAGTATAGGAAATGCAGGAACGAAATTTTGGAAATGGAAGTATATCACAAGTGATTACTTTCGAAGCTGTTAGGATCAGTCAAGTAGAAATACAAGGTTTGGGAAATATTTGTCATGCGTAAGTTAAAAAATTAAATGCATTTTCCATAATGATCTTGCCAGTTACTCACGGGAATTTGTGACTATTTTAAGAGGTAGCTAAATTCAGATGACGTCGTGTGATGTGAATTGTATAAAAACGTACTATTATTAGGAACTCTGAAGCCCCTCCCTTAACCCCACCCTTAAACCGAACATCACTTGCGAAATCTTACAATGTACGAATGATAACGAAATTCTATGAATAAGCCACCTTGTAAAATACAAATCTACAAATTCCAGTGAGATTGTGCATATATATATATATATATATATATATATATATATATTTATATTTGTTAAACTGCTCAGCTACATTGTCTTTATTTGAAAGCCCTACCTCGCACGTTTGTGAGATTTATTGTAAACTACGATTTTTAACCTGAAATCCAAAGCAATTGTCTCTTGATCACCATCTCTGTTTGAAACATACAATTACATGTTAATTTAAATGGGTTGAGGTCAAATGACATCGAAATTGAGGTACTATACATGTTTTACTTACTTACTCAAAAACATTTAAATCAATAAAAAAACAATAAAATGTTCATAAGATTCTCAAAGACATTCGCCAGTTACCCATTTGGAGGCAAAAACAACACTCAAGTTTGGAAGCTTCGACTCGATTTAGATCTCTTCCTGGTTTGGAACACAGCTCTTGTGGTTTGGGAGATCTGCTTGTCTGGGATGCCGTTTTCCCAACGTTTAGCCAGGTTTAGAGCATCCCTAGTTTATGAGGCCATGTCACATTTTTATTTTTTGGTATGTCTGCCTTTGATGTCGTGGTAGCCTTGAAGGTTTCGGTGAACCGTCACAAGGATTCTGTCTGTCTAGTCCCATTTTATAGGCCTATGGTATTCATCACTCTCAGCTTTTCTGAACCGCCTCTGCCAGCTAGTCCAACTTACTTCCCAGGAATGTGCTGTCCTCCACTCTTTCCTTCTATATCTTCTTGTACTCTGTGGCAAGACAGCGTGTACTTTTATCAGACTTCAGGCATTCATTTTTAATTAAATTTAAAATGTGACTGGAAATGACCTTCTCTTATCTGTCGTTTTTGTTATTCTCCAGTTTATTCCCGTCTGCAGTTAAAGGTACACGGGACACGTTTCAAGGAAACACATTTGATTACCAGTCATTTAGTTTTCTGGAACCTATTAAAAAAGTATATGAAGTGCGTTCCCACACAGTGTGATTTGTAGGAACTTTAACCCCTAACTAGTATCAAGACATTGGTGGATGCAGAACTCTGACAGGAAAGCGCAAGCTTGGATTGAGAAATGTTAATGTTATTGTTTTTGGCATCAAACTGTTTCCTCAGCCTCACAGTGATAGTCTCTTTCTCTAAAGCGTTAATATGCACTACATTCATTTCAAAACCTCCACAGGCGACATTTAGCATTGCAGTAATATCATCTACCCAACACAAGAATATCTGTTAAACAACCTGCTTTAAATTCATTAACTCGGGGCTTATGGCCAAACATATTACAAAGATGCTGAAAAGCTACAGACTTGAAGAGTAAATGATACCTCACGTTATAGGGAGGGGCGTACACACCCAAAGAGTTACACCAAGATACACAAGGCTTTACATCAGTAGGAGATGTGTGTATTGTGACAGGCGGCTGCTTTGTCTGCATAAACAGAGGCTGGGCTTGTGGGTAAAAGAGCTTTGGGCCCAGTCGAGTGTTGACAACTCCAGCTG